>NC_051048.1:4217925-4477925 GCF_904848185.1 Acanthopagrus latus | reverse complement strand
ACCGCCACAAAACACAGAAATGTACCGGACTACTATCGCGACCAATAAATAATATGTGCTACAGGATATGAGGAGAGTAATGCTTCAAGGTTTTTACGGATAAAACCCCCATACTGGCGCAGTACCATGTTATAAAAAGTACGGGAACAATCACGGTGCTCGTGCAATGCCACTTGTCGACTCTGAAATGGATCGTACCATTAAAGGGGGTAACTCGTTCAGAAAATAAAAAATGAAATAAATGCTGTCTCTGTTCTGTACGGTACCGTATTGAGGATGGATTACACATGGGGGGGAAAAAAATTAGAATAAAAAATAAAAATGTATATTTTAAGTTCAACATAAAAGTGTCCAAGTCTGTACCATAATGCCTTGTCTTATATTCCAGCCTCCCTTTTTTTTAATACTTTATGGAGAAGCAGAACCATCGGATAATAATAATAATAATAATAATAATAATAATAATAATAATAATAATAATAATAAGACCATCGAGAGTTCTGTTGACACCCCAGTCAAACATGGGGGGTAAAAAACTGAAAGCAGCGCACACCGGCAGCATCGATTGTGAGAGGGGGAAATGATTTAAAGAAAAAAAAAAAAGAACAAGACAAGATATGCATATAAAACACAAAAAAATAAAAGATGAAATACATTTAGAAGTTTTAAAAAAAAAAAAAACTGCAAGCGTTTTCTGTAATCTGTGGTGATGATCTTGTTGTTGTTGTTGTTTTTCTGCATCCAGAAGGGAGCGGCTTCTTCTCAGTCTGGGTGTTAAGAGGTCAGAGGTCGCCGGCGGGGGGAGAGGCCAAAAGGTCACAGGCAGAGTCAAGTGCCCCGAGCAGGGAGATGAGGAGGAGGAGGACGAGGAGGAGGAGGAGGAGGAGGTGGGAGAACTCTGTCGTCACGTTGCTCAGTCTGAGGGAGGAAATCAGAGAGAAAACAAAAAATATGAGAGCCGTCTTAAAACACAATGTTTACTGGGTTGATGCGTGTTTCCAATATAGACAAAAAAACATCATTTTCACACACGTCAGACGGGGTGCTAGCTTTTAGCTTAGCAGATGCAGTAAAAAGAGTTTAAATCACAGCTTTTCAAATCAATTTTTTTTAGATCTTAGGGGGATAACTTGGTTTATGCCGGGCGATGAAGTGGAAAACAAACAAGGTGAACTCATCCTTAAACAAAACTTATCATACTACAAAATGACGACATGGTTTTGTCACATGAACAACAAACATGTGACTGTAATACAAATCTGATGGATGATATGTTGACTGTCATGTTAGACGACCCGACACGTGAAAATAGAAGTTGAGATATTTGAGTTAAACCAATATCAGTTGATAATACGGTTGTCAGGATCGAACACGGGCTTTCAAATCCAGTCATCGATTTCTAATCGAGTCTCGGCCGTTGTTGCTGAATCATTGAAGGCTGGTATTTTTTTTTTCGTTGAACTCTTGAATCCTAACTTTGGTGGTTAATATTACTTGAACTTGTCCACCCCTAACCTGCAACAACACACCATGCTGAAGTAAAGCTGTGGTTGTGAAAAAAAAAAGAAAAAAAAGGCAGATTTCAAAACTGTAACTGACGTTGGAGCATGAAACAACTGATCTGTTGATCTTTAGAAATCCAGATGTGGTGGTGGAACAAGTGCCAAATCAACACCCCTAATCAATAATGTTTGACTGCTGATACACTGCATCTGTCTGGCTAAGTTTAGTGGATAAGTTAAGGAGATAGGATACGTTTAGGAGGTCAGTCTTTCCCTCCACGTACACAAAGTTCTGACAGAAAAAACACATCGACAGCTATTTCGATCGCTGAATTCACATAACAGAAACCTTTCAAGCATAAATGTTAAACATTCAATAGTTTTATCTCCTCCACTGTGATGATTTCCTGTTTTTCTTGTCATGTTATGTGATAATACAATGAATATGTTTGGATAAGGTCACTTCAGGTCAGATTAAAAAAAAAAAAAAGGGATTTTAAGAAGTCAGCTCCACTGTTTTTCTCATATTTCATAGACACCAAAAAAAAAAAAATTCAGTGACAGCTTCTGCGGCTGATGGAAAAAAAAAAAGAAGAAGAAGAAGAAACCCACACAGAAGGAACGTGGAATGTGGCTGGTTCACTGACAGCGGTTTTGGACTCACAATATTAGTTGTTTTTGGACATTTTGGAGCCAAAGTGCTGCTGACTAATTCTGACTGGAATCTGCCTGGTTCTCTGCAGAGGAGCGCAAGAGTTTACTTCTCCCAGATTTAATGTGAGGGGGGTGTTTCGGGGGAAATCTGTTGATATTTTCGAGAAGAAACAAATGACAACACAGTTCAAGGAATCTGTTTACTGTGATATACACACAAGAAAACACCCAGTTTCTTAGCGAACTTCACCACAGCAGTGATATAAAAAGAGGCTGTGATGAGGCGAACGATCCACAGATTCCACTGCAGATTATATAATCAGTAAAAATTAAGTATTTTTCTTCCTGCGGTGAGTTTAGCATGTAAATCATGGCTCAGACTTCCTGCTGCATCATAAAAAAATGTGTTTGTCTGGTAAATAAGTGAGCGTGGCTGGTGGACTTTGGATCCAGCGCGCTGCCAGCAGACACACAAACACACATATAAAAGTTTGTTTCCTGGCCCGCTATCGTGGCCGGAGAGCCGGGGCTGTCAGGTCGGCTGTTTTGGTGCGGCCCGGCGGCCCCAAATGACCCTGGCGATGGCCGCCGTCCAGCTGGGTTATTCCACTGAGAGCGAGGCTTTGTCTGACACAACAATGTGAGCAGCACGCCACAATACAGATGCTTTGACAGGGGGCACTGCTGGAATGCTGCTCCTCTGTTTGTTAGCCACGGGGATGGAGGGATGGATGAACGGACGGAGCGACGGAAAGCACGCAGAGGACAGGAGCAACAGCCTGAAACACGACCAAAATTACAGCCGGAGACAAAGAGGTGTACGACTTCTGTAAACACTCCAGAAACCGAGGGAGGACGGAGAGCACACAAACAGACCTGGCAACCCAAACAAGGCGGGGGAAGAGAGGGAGCAACACCTCCCGCTTCTGTAGAAAGACACAAGTCCTCCGCCAAAATAAAACTCAGACCGAAAAACTAAATTCAATATTTACTCGAGGGGGGGGTGGAAACACAACGTTGCAAAACATGTCTTCGCCTGAAAGAAAACAGGTGGAACCGTTCTGAGCGCCTTCGACAACATCAGCCTCCACGTTCTGATTTTTTTTTACGGTTCTCACCTTTCAATCAATCAATCAAGCAAACTTTATTAGTTTACGGCCTTTCGTACAGGTTAGTAAAGTTCCAGGTGTTTCACAGCTGGCTGACAAGTTCATAGTAGGACAAAACAAAAAAGTGCCAATAATATAGTTAAAAACAGGAAATAAACATGATGGCAATGAAATATAAAATATATATGTTGATCAATTCTAAGTGCGTGAAGGAGCAGTTTTATAATGAAGAGGAGGAGCTGCAGCCGACATGATGCACACCTCCAACTTCTCAGTAAAGTAACCAACTCCTTTCCCCTCGTTAAGGTTATCAGATTGGCTTTGAATCAGAAAAACGGCCAAACAAACGCTCAAGAACTGGTCATGATGCAGGGCGAGGTATGTTATCAGTGTATGACTACCGCAAAATGACTATTATGTACAATAATTTAGGCCGTACTTAAGGTGTATATTGTTTTCTATCATTGAAATTTAACCAAATGAGTTCATATTTGTTCTTTCAATTGGTGAATCACTCTGGAAGCTTTTATTTTGAAGCACCAAAGTGGATGAAAAGTCGCACGTTGCACGTATATGTTGAATATGCTGCATTAAAAACAGGTGGAGGGAAACATGTCCAGACAGACGGAGATAAACATTAAAAAAGAGAAAGAAAAAGAGAGAGAGAGAGAGAGAGAGTCGTCTGAGGTCTCGGATCAAAACAATGCTGTGAGGACACGAGCCGGGCTGACCCGAGCTGACCTCAATAAACACACACACACACACACACACACACACACACACACACACACACACACTCGCCACAAAATCGGGTTATAAAAACAAAGTCCGCCAAACACCTGCATTAGCTAACAGCTTGTTGTGTCGTTGCAACACAGGCAGGTGTTCAGAGCCGTGACCGTCTCCCTCTCTCTCTCTCTCTCTCTCTCTATGCCCTCGTCGACCCGCCGCCCATCCCTCGCTCTCTCACTCTCCCTAAACCCCATTCACCCAGCTGGGACAACAGATGAAAGGCATCATGGGAGTGAACAGAGAGCGTAACGTGTTGACCTGACACAGGCTTCGCGTGACAGCTGGGGCGGCGGCGGCCTTACGAGGGCAAATCGAGGGACGAAAAATGTAGTCGGGCCGTCGAAAAACAGCTCCCAGATTTGATTCGATGATTGTAAAGAGCTTGAAAAAGTTTATATATGTTGGGCTTTTTTGTGGATATAGATGATTTATTTATGGATTATTTTCTTTGACGAATATAAAGTTATATAATGTCTATGATTTAATCTAAACATCTTAACAAATAGTGGAGTAGAAAAAAGGTCGACGCAATTATTTTAGATTTGTTTTAGTTTGTTCAAGCTGCGGATCAAAAGGTCGCTGGAAGCTGCCATTAAAAAGGTTAAAGCTGGTTAAAAAAAAGGTTGAAAGAGAGAAACATGAAGAAGAAACAAGAGTTGCTGCGTGTTCGAGCGCAACAGGAGCCTCTGTGATTGAGTAACGTTCAGGACCACTGGTGAAATTGACACTTGAGGAAGGAGGGGGGAACTAAAAACTGGTGCGGCGGTCAGACCGCACTGCTGACAGTGTTTAGGTCCATTCATTACCGATGAGACACAACATTTCCCCTCCAGTAAGCACTGAAGGATGTGAGGCGCACAACCCGTCGGCCCCCAAGAGCTCGGTGACTTCATTTGATTTGCACGACTTGGAAAAACTCACTTCTCTACTTGAGTTTCACTTCGTTAAATCTCAGAAGGAGCTGATCAAAAACCCAAGAAGGTTCTTTTTAATTGTTAACGCTTTCTACCTTTTCCTTTATTCAAATGACTGAACAATGAGTTTACTACCACATGAATTTAAGAAAATCTGTAAAAGCTGCATAATTAAGATGCAGAACCAAAAAATAAAGAAAATAATTTAGATAAATAATGTAATAAGGTACATTCATTCAAATACAACACTTTTGAGGAACTAAAAACCAAATATTGTACATTTATTCCACTACATGTATTTGATAAGTCTCTAGTTACTCTGCAGACTGCATCATTATTTTATCTGTTTTATTAGTTTATCAGCTGTTGCATAAGAAAACATACATACAATAATTTTGATTATACAATTTAATAACTGGTCCAGCTGATAAATGATTGACCTACAATATATAGTAAACATACATGTAAACATATGTAATTTCTCTTTCACTTGCTTTTTGATTTAAGCACATTTATTGCCACAAAATTAATTCCGATACCTTAATATGAGATACTTTCTTTCAGGGTTTTTAAAACTTTTCACAGGAAAAGTTGAAGCACTTTTAAGTACTTAAATAGTAACTTAAAAAACACTTTGACTTGTGTCTATAAAATACCAGATTATTTTGAAAACCAAGGAGTGTATTAGAAATCAAGCATATTCCCAACATAGAAAATCTTTAGTTTTAAGACTCTGTACTCTCCAATATGTTCCTGCACAGTGGATTATTTTTTTGTCTTGATTAATCATTTAATAGTCTGAAAAATCACACTTTTACATTCATAATCTTCTGAAGCATTCAAATGATTTAATTTGTCCAACAACAGTCTAAATCCCAAAAAAAGTTTGCTATCACATGAGATGAAGAAAATCTGCAAAATCCAAACAATTTCAAAGCTCAATTGAGAGATAAAAGAGATATTGTTGCTTGGAAAATGATTTGTAAGATCACTAAAATGATCCGGAATAGCTGCAGATTAATTTTCCATGTCACCAAATATCTCAAACTTCCTCGAGAAGCAGAAAACTGATGACACGCTGCATCACTGAACTGAAATCTGACCCTCTGGGAAACGCCTCCTTAAATTCTGTAACACTCCAGGAAGTCATTGACCAATGGGAACCCTGCTGGCGCCAACACGTCCGGGGTTAGGGGATCAATTCCCTGTTTAGCTCAATGGACACCAACACTGCCCGGTTTATAGATTCCCATGCTTCTCAGTGTGGCCCACCCATGCTAACGGCACATCCAGCATGTCAGTGGTTTGAATTAAGGTGCTCATCGGTTATTTTAAGATTATTTATTCGCTAAACAGACACGTCGCAGGAGGAAAAAAAAAAAAAAACTCAACGTCCGCGAGGCTTTTAGAGAGCCGCAAATACTCTGCGGCGACAGTCGGAATGGCTGCTTCGCATCAAAATTGCTTTGTGTGCACACATGATGGTTAATAATTCTAACATCTGTGGGAATATATACGAGTCTATTTAAGAGAGGGAGCTCTACATGCAACACACACACAGCGAAAAGAGGGGGGGGGGGGGTCCTGTTACGAGCATGCCTCGGACCGGCCCCATAAATTCATGTCAGTCTGGAAATAGACCTGTAAATATAGACGGGCCTGGCCACGGAGGTGGGAACCAGAGAGGAAAAGGGCAGCCTCGTACCATCTTCTCCTACATCTTTACCCTCCCCACCGCCCCCACCTCACACTCTGCCTAACCTTTTACCACATATCCCCTCGGTCGGGACACGGGGGAGGCCGAGGGGGGAAAAGGGCAGGTTCCCACCGCTGTCACTAACGTTTAAGAAACTCCCGTCTGAACCGTTAAACTGTGCAACTTCCTCCCCTGACCCGGCGTTAACCCTCCGGCTGCTTAGATCCACCTGACCACGAGAGACTGAGGGTGGGCTCGCTCCTATAATCCGCCTGTCTTTACCCGCTTAAACGTTAAAGAAGCTTTAATCTTTTTTTACCTAAAAGATAAGCCTGCATTCACAACCTTTAAAGCCTTTTTAAACTGGAGATATTTGCCGTGATACAATGGTTAGCCAGAGCTGACACGATTAGTCGACTAACCGATAAGTCGACCCAAAGACAATCAACCGGCAACAACGACTCGTAGTTTTTCAAGCACGCACAGTCAAAAGCTTGCTGGTTCCAACTTCTTAAATGTGATTATTTGCTGCCTTTCTTTGTCAGTTAAGGCAGTAAATGAAGAGTCGTTGGGTTTTGGACAAGAACAACATTTTTTGACATTTTATACACTAAAAAATTAATCTATTTACCTGATAATAAAAAAATAATCATTAATTGCAGTCCTCCTTAATGATCTTTTTGTCTTTAAAATGTCAATAGATCAAATTTAGACTTAAAGCTCTGTATTTTGCCTTACCAAAACACACAATAAGCCCCCCGAAATATTAAAATCAAACTGATTGGAAGAGAGAAAAGCATCAGATCTTCTTCTACATTTCAGAAGCTCAAACCAGACAAGCACTTCAACATAAAAAAGTAAGTAGACTTCAGACTACAGCTGGAGGACATGCCGTAGAAATAATACTGCAGTATTTTCAGGTAATATGGCGATACACAATGTTTATTGGTATGCAGTCATCAGTAATATATATATTTTGACCATGTCGGTGAAGACAAGAAGAAGAAACAGTAGAAAAATGTGGTAAGTCCCTTTAAAACTACATTTTACTGGAAAGCAAAACCAGGAAAAGGCAACACTTACGACACATTATCTTCCTAAATCTGAGATTAAAATGTTGCAATAACAATGTAAGACCCAAACAAAACAAAAAGGAGCTTCATCCTCCGTTTGGACATGTATGAGAATCTTATTACCGGAGGTGTTCGTCACACATGAAATCTCTTTTATCGCCCTGAGAACAGAACAGGTCTGCGAGAGTGATGAGAGCTTGAGAGAGTGCTCTGGCACCGACACAAGTTGCCATGTGTTGACGGGAAAAAAAACACAAAGCAGACATCACAGTCTGAGTCACTGTCTGCTTGTCTTTATGATAAGAAAGGCCAGCGGCGGAGAGAGTAGAGACACGGTGCTCGCCAACGCTGCTGGAGTCTGTACAGACAAAACATTAAACATCCACCAGTTTAAAACCAACAACCACCTGCAGCTCACCTGACAGCAACACGTCTTTAATACAGCGACTATCTGTCAGTTACTAGATGCCCCAAAAAACTGCCCAAAACACAAAGACATTCAATTCACAGTGACACAAAAGAAATATCAGCCAATTTTGACACTTTGAATTTGGCATCTCCATGATTAATATCTGCCTTGAATCATTAATATTACCGTGGACACTCATTTTGACTGGTTTGTTTTGGGGAACCAGGCCGATACCAACTTCCGGGTTAGTGTTCCACAAACATGGAAGTTAGTACTGCCCCGACTCCCTTGACAAAAAGGCCATCAAGTCTTTAAATTAGACTTGAAAAGAAGCTCTTTCATGATACTTATACATGTTGTTCAGCCATGAATCACAATCAAACAAACAGCAGTGATTTTTGAGGGGTCAGTGAAATCAGCACAAGTGAAAAGCTAATGTTGGGCTGTAAACTGACTGAAGAAGAGACCGTAAGCTCCTTACTATGCTAAACTAGTTGTAAAGTTTGAGTTAGAAGGGTTAGCAACTAAAGTCAGGCTGTTAAAATAAAACACATTGTTGTTTCTGTGAACTAATTATGACCAAGATAATTATGGCAACCGCCCCTTTTTCTGAAGAAATGTTGAGCGTTCATAACTTAAACGTGGCGTATTAGCGGATGTATTTTATGTCACAGTAAAAATCTCTTAAAATGTGTGTTAACTACAGTCACAGGGAACCAGATGTCCAAAAATGCCAACTGGTTTCCAGGTTGTCAGGACTCACTCCTGAGGCATCCCGGTACCACCCAGACTATAAAACCACTTACAAAGTGATTTATAAAACAATCTAAACGTTTGTTTCCAGCTCCTAATCCTTAGTGTCCACCTCAATTTATCTGATTTTACCTCTTCAAAGCTGAAGTCCATTATTGCTTACATTATCTTTTCTACCCCCAGTCTCAGGAAGTCCGTCTATCCCTTAACCACAGCTGATGTAAACACATCGAATCTGTGTTTTATTCAATATTTATAGCAGCGTCTCATGACTTCACACAGAACCTCCCTGACAGCTGGACCGAGCATCTCTCCCCCCTCCTCCCCTCCTCCGCTCTGGGTCAAGGATCCAGGTGTGCCTGTATCAGTTCAACATTGCAGCTGAGAGGAAATGCATTCCTGAGTGATGATGATGCGTTTCCTCTCAGGCCCGTTGTGTGCCTTGACACGCTGCCGCCGCAATTACGACGCCACATCAAAGGCCTGCTTGCCATGACTCAGCACGTACAGACACACACACACACACGCGCACACCTACCTAGACGCATGAACTGTAAACACACCGACACACACACAAAGACCGATCGCGCTCTGCGAGTGTGTGTGTGTGGGCACGGATTAACATTTCTGAACGTTGCCTTGAACTGCATCAGCACACACACACACACACACACTTAATGAACCTGCTGGCAGCGACTAAAAACAAAAGTACACACAGACAGACGGACAAACACAAACACACACAATGGGATGTGCTTGAGCGCTTTGAGTGCCAGTTGATCTCCTGTGCGAGCGAGCACACATTTACCACACACACACACACACACACACACGCTCTTTCATCTCCGCTCGGCACCACGATAAACAAATGAGTCAGTCGGCGCTCGCAGAGAATCCTGACTCATGCTCATGCGCGCACACACACACACGAAGCGACACAGTAAAACGGTGATTCGGGGAGGAAGCGAGGGGGAAAAGCAGGGAGGAGATGAATATAAGAGAGGACGAGTGGGTGAAAGAGACGAGGAGACGATCAAAGAGGAAGTGAAAGACCGACTCTTTTTTTTCGTCCCCCAAGCACGTCTACGACCCCGACTGCAGACCGAACATCAGCGCTGACGCACACGTCCACGTCTGGACTTAACATTAAGTAACCGAGCGCCGTGCTGTGTCAGAACGTCTCTGTGTAAAAACATCACGTACACCTACTGTACTACTACTGGAACAACATACTATTATGAGATATAGTCTGCGTCAGCGATAATGCCCGATGAGGTGTCCGTTATTAGGAACGACGTGGAGGCCATAACTGTCCAATGACGTCCATTATCAGTACGATCAATAAGACAACAGTATTTAGGGAGTCATCTCCTACATTTCTGGTACATCACAGGACAACTTTAGTTGTCACTGGGGATGTTAAATCGACTCATTTCTCTGACGTTTAAACCTTGGCGAGGGTAGCAATCGACAAAGCAGCCTCTAGTCACGCGTATCCCTTGCAGTCAAAATAAGATTTGAGTAATAACTGAAAGCAAGTGAATAGGTTACATACTTGATGATTTGTCAATCAGATTTGTTGATCTAAGTGATTTAGATCTGTGGCAAAGACATATGTATCAGGGATTAACCTAGATGATTATCATTTTTCTGTGTTTTTTGTAAAACTCATTTAAAAATGTGCTACTTTTGCTCTAATACAGTGCATCATATGTGTGAAGAATCTGAACCTACAGAGTAACTACATATAAATGTAGTGGAGAGGAAGAGTAAAGGTAAATTACAAGTAAATTGTACTTTTTTGGGCTGTTTATTGCAGTGCTACAATCTGACTGAGCCACTATAAAACAACGTCTTATGAAAGCCATGTAGTTACAGTTTCATGTACTTAATCCAGAATCCAACCTTGAAAACACCTCGTAAAAATTCAAGTGTTTAAGGGACTTCCAGCACCGGAACAAACGGCGTAAACCACTGCCAGATTACTGCACCTTAATGTGTTTTGCCATCATACTAACCGCTCCTGCTGGCACTGCACTCCGCCGTGTTTTGTACACACGAATATATTTTTTCAAAGATGTAGAAAAGTGTCTCAAGTGACAGCCTAACAGCAGACAAAAGGCTGCGAAACACACAAACACCCACACGTTGGTACACTCGGCGCACACATGCTGACACAAAGAAAAACAGCGGCACGTGCACAGACAGGCACAGAGAGAGAAAGAGACACCACCGGCTACAAAGACAGGAAGTCAGTGCTTTTTTTGGGTGATTCAGTCCGCACTTGACCTCAGATAAACCTCGGTTCATTCAGCGAGCTAATTGTCTACCCGTCTGCCTGCACACAACACATACGCAGACCTCAAGATGAACCGCGTATTGGTGCCACTTCCTGTTACAGCCCAGACTTCAGTTCCCTGGACAGATGCCTTCAAAGACAACGTCTGGCTGCTCAAAGCGCCTGAACGCAGCCTTGTCAAGATCACAGAGACCTGATCCAAAATAGACTCACTAGAGGAGCTGCAAATTGATATAATGCGACTAATAATAGCATACGGCACTTAGGGTTATTTTAGATTTCAGCGAGGAAAAAATATCCTCAACACTTGCTCTCTTTTACTCACACATGAAAGCTCAATAGCACAAAGCAAGAAACTGTGTTTTTCTTTATGTAGGCTGGCTGCTGTGGCTGTGTAAACTCCAGAATGTAAGATTTAACAACTGATGTTTGAGTATGAAAGTAGGGAAGAGCCTTCGAACAAGCTGTCAGAGGAGGCAGACATCGTTGGGCGTGTGTGTTGACTCACCCTTGGTTGTCGTGGTGACTCCATCTGATTTGGTGAAGTCTATACTGGCATAGGCTCCGTTCTCCAGCAGAGGCACCGTCCCCGCCGCCGCCACTGCCGCCGAGCTCCCGTTGCTGCTACCGGCTCCCGACGTCACGGCTCCCATATTACTCCCGTCCTCCCTCAGCTCCAAGGCAATGTAGTTCAGGCCGTTCTGGTAGCCCACAGACATGTTCCTGCACATTCTACCTGCTCCAGCCCCTGAGGAGGAGGAGGAGGATGAGCCTGAAGCGCCCATTTCTTGAGATCTTACTGGAGCGTGGTGAGCAGGCGAGTCCCCTGAACCCTCCAAGGACACCCACACGCTGTCAAAAGATGCTGAGCTGGACCATCTGGAAGCCTGACCCTCAGTTAGGTAAGATCCGTTGGGGGCCGTGGGGTTGACCAGCGTGGGGTGGGTGGCTGAGGATGAGGAGCCGAGACCTCCTCCAGAGGGAGTTGAATTAGAGGAGGAGGTGGAGGAGAACGTCTCAGAGCTGTGTCTCCTCCTGCCTTGAGGGTCGGCCCGAACCACCTTAGGTTCCAGCTGCTGTGTCGGCGCCCTGCCCGGGCTCGACGGAGGGAGAGGAGGGGAAATGGATGAGGAGGAGGCGGGGGGAGCGTGGCCGTAATGACCCTCCATCACACAGAGATGCTGCAGCATGGCGGTGGGGCTCGTTTGCGTCCTCTCACCTCTGCTGAGGTTAAAGGTCATGTCCGTGTAGTCATCCCCCTTTGACCGCCAGTGACCTCCGGCAGGGACTCCAGGGGAGGCCAGCGCCCCAGGATTGCTAGCCAGGGGTCGGATATAGCTGGGTGGGTTCCAGGGGGCAACAAGGCTGGGTCTGGGGGACTGGTTTTTACCCAGACACCCAGCGCTGTCCTGTTGGTCTGCCCCAACCTCCACACTCATATAGTCCTGGTGAGTTTGGGGCTGGGGAGGGGAGCGACGGTGGTCACTGGACCCCAGGGAAGGCGCTTCGTCTTGGGCAGAGAGAGGGTAGGCGGGGGGCTGTTGTTGGTGGGGGTAATGATCCCCGAACTCAATGTTGATATACTCTCCAGGGCTGGAGGGCCCTTCAGATGAGCTGACAGTGGCAGGGACTGAGGTGGAGGTGCCTGCAGACGCTGTGGAGGGCTCACTAACCCGCAGCGGGCCATGGAAACTTCTTCGGCCTAAAGGGAGGCGGTTGGGCCTCACCACGCGCCGATCAGCCATTGCTGCGGTGGTATGGTGAGCTCCATAAGGCGGTGGTGGGTGAGAAGGGGTGGAGGTGCTACTTCCTCCTCCAGCCCTCTTCTCTGGGGTTGACATGGAAGCTGTGGCAACTGATGAATATACTGGCTTGGCAGGAGAACTCATGGGAACATACTCCCCATACTCCTTCTCATCCCTCTCTCTGGTGGGGGCCTTGTAGGAGCGAGGGAGGGAGAAATAAGGGCTGTAAGATTTGGGGGTATTCTCGGGTGTGCCAGGGGTGTAATACCCACCGCTCCCTTCATTTGAGAGCTTGCGACCCCCGCTGCTGCTGTATGACATGTCCATATATTCTCCATTCTCTGGCCTCTCTGCTATGCTGTCACCCCCACTGACACCTGCCGTGCTGGAGCTACTGTGAGGGCTGGGGGAGGCCTGACCAGGAGACGGGGAGCTGCCACTGCCCCCTGGGAGCATCATCATGTAGCCATGGGAGTCTGTGGAGGATTGAGACTGGAGCTGGGGCTGATGGTGGGCTGAACGGGGACCTAAAGCTGGACTGTGAAACTGAGGAGAGTGGGAGACGGGATGGGAGTAAGAGCTGGGTTGCATAGGCATGTAGTCGGGAGGAGTATCCCGTGGCGACGCGGCTACGCCACACATCATAGGCATGTAGCCGCTGTCTTCCTTGGCAGAGGAGGAGGAAAGGGGCGGGCGCTCGCCACCGGCCTCTGTCCGGGAGAGCGTGGAGGGACGGCTCTGCTGGCTGTGCTCGGAGCAGGAGCTGTAGTCAGAGCGGAGGGAGGAAGAGGAGGATGAGGGACCGCCGCGGAGCAGCCCACTCCCGAATGGCAACACGATATCTGACCCCTCTTCCAATGAGAAGTTGGTCTGGGTCATTTTCTGGTAAACCGCCACTCCAGAACCGCCGGTTGCACCACCGGCAGGTCTGGAGAAAGAGTGAGTCCTCCTCCTCAGTGATGATGAAGATGATGTGGACAAGCGTTCATCCTCTGTCGTCGACGTGCTCTCATCTCGTGGCGTGTCGCCTCCGCTGTTGTTTCCAGAGCCACCACCAGCGCCGAACACCTCCCGGTTCCAGCCCATGGCCATGTAATCATTTAGACAGTTCTCTTCTCTGATTGGTGGCGTGTTGCCAAGGGAGTCGGGCGTGTTACTCCGCACCCGGAAGTACCGGAAATCACCAGGACTGGAGCCGTACTCATCTGACGAGTTGAAGCCGCCGTCAGATGGAGAGCCGCATATCGAGGCGCTTGATGGGCGGGTGAGGGTGTCGGAGACTGAGCCGTGGCCGCTGCTGGAGGAGACGCTCACCGGGCTGGTGGTGGAGGGGAAGTGGGAGACTGGCAGCGAGGCAGAGCGGGCGTGGTAGGTGGACGCCGACCCCGGGATGGCTCTGACGTAGCGTCCGCTGCCGGTGCTTGTGCCAGCATTTCCTGTGGCAACGCCACCTCCGCTGCCGCTGCCACCGCCTTCCTGGCGGCCATGATGGGCACGTGCAGAGTTAAGGTGAACCAGACTTCCTGTGGCTGAGCGGAACGGCCGGTTCATCGTCCCCTCGCCCTCACTGGATGTCCTGAAGCGATAACCACTTGCCCCAGAGCTCTTACTTGACGGCGGCGTGCCAACAACTGACTCTGTCCTCGACCGCCGCTGCAGTCCCGTCTGGCTCGGTGGCAGGTTGCCCAGGTGGCGCCGTGTTGTGATGAACGGCATAGGGTTGGAGCCTGATGACTGGCTCTTACTCCTGGGCCGAAACTCTGCAAAAGCCTTCAGGGCTTTCATCGTCTCCAAGATGGTTTCATGCATGTTCTGGGCCACGACCGAATCATCCACCTGCATCCAGATCTCTCCCGGCCCAATGGAGGAGGAGCGACCCACCTCGATGAAGAAAAAGCTTTCCGAGTGTCCGCAGCGTCTGATATTCATCAGCTGGAGGTTGACACAGGGGGTTTCAGAGTTCAGCTTAACGAGGTGAATGGTTTTAGTTGAGAGGCAAAGCCGGTAAACACCTGTGAGGTTTTTAGTTTGACCTAGTCCTTTAGGCTTCACATTCACCTGCCACACCTCTTTGAACACAGTACCGGGGGTGACTGTACCGTACCCATCATCCAGATCATCTGAATCCAAGTGCCCTTTTTTGCCCTCGCTCATCAGCTCGCTGACAGCCACGTACCAGTCCTCTTGCTCCTGCTCGTTCTCGGCCACAATGGCAAAGTACTCGTCCTTAGTATAAAGGGCAATGAGGTGTTTGTTTTTGGAATCCGCCCTTTTGTTTACCGTGAAGCATTGGTAGAGGTAAATAACCCTTTTCGGGGGAGAAGGGGCGACCGCTCCACCGCTGGCGGCGGCCGCGGCAGCAGAGCGCAGGCTGTTCCTGAATTTCTTCTCGCTGTCGTAGTACTCCAGGCGGCTCGGCCCGAGGTGGCTGGCCGCCCGGAGCACGAAGAACCTCTTGTGTCCGTGTTTCTGCTTTCGTAAGTAGCCACATTTGCGTATATCATCCACAACGTCCGAGGGGTTAGCGACGCTCACAGCCGCGTATACATGGCTGCTGCTGCCGCTGCTGCTGCCGCTAGCGGCGGCGGCGGAGGAGGAGGAGGAAGAAGCGGCGGGGTCCTCGGCGGCGTGTACCTGGCTGAGAGACGAGGAGGAGGCTTTCCTGCCCGGGGACTCTGCGAGGTTTTCTCCGGAAAGATGCTGCTGCTGCTGCGGGGCGAGCTGGTAGTGATGGTGCTGCTGTTGTTGTTGATCCTTTGGCGGGTGGTGGTGGCTGAGGTGTTGTTGATGGTGGAGGTGGTTGGAGGGCGGTAAATGTTGATGGAAGCGAGAGCCGCCTCCTCCTCCTCCGCCGCCGCCGCCACCGATATTAATTAACGGGGAAGGGGGTTCCCCGACCGAGCCGTCTCCGTTCGCGGTGGCGGCCGCGGATTTCGTCCCCACGTCCCTCTGCTGCGTCTCCACCATCAACATCGCTGCCTTGCCTTCCTGGTAATTCGTGAAATTTGCCATCAGAGAACACAATCAAAGGTCACTTTACTAGCAAGCTAATCCGAGTGGACCTAGACCCCATTCTTGTTTTGGGAGACGAGCTCCCGAGTCCGGCTAGGCCAGCTAACGTTGACTCGCGCGGCTCAGATTTGCAATCCTCCTCGCGGACCGGCGTCGTTATTCCGTTAACAAAAAAAAACAAAACAAACAAAAAAACAAGTCCCTTCGCCCGGTAAAGCAGCGGGTGCTCGTGCTCCAACGCGGGCTTTTCTTCACGAAATGAAGCCCACCGTGTGCAACATGACCACGTTCGGCAGTTGTTTCTATAATCGGGAGGATCCGGCTAGCTCGGTTAGCAATCCGTTCCCTTCTCCTCCTGTACACATCTCTACGGGCCAGAGCACAAACAACACATGACCCTCTGCGTCACCGGCCTGACGGGAGGAACAAAGACGCGAGCGCGGCCGCCGATTGGCCCGTCACTTTGAGTGACGTTCCTTGACAGGAGTCCAAACCAATCGCTGTGGGATATTAGTGCCTTGCGTCAATAGCCCGGACCAATCGCGTCGCGGGGAGTTTTATTGAAGTTAAAAATAGGCGGTGACTTTTTAAGGCTGATCCAGAGACAGTTGTTAGGATCGCCGGCCGCTGTTTAGAGACTTCTGCCGGCTGATCTCAGACCTGTAGACGAGCAAAGAGCCACCCAGAGTCTTCCCCTTGTCGCTGAGAGCACATTTTAGTCTTGGGTCAAGTTAAAGATATTATTTTACACCTTATTCGGATTTCTGTTTTATAAATCATTATCAGGTGATACATTTTATACTTAAATGTATATGCTATATTATAAAATCATTATCTGGAAGTACATTTTCCTTTTACTTAGACATATATGTTAAATTATATAATATGTAATTTACATATAGATACATTTTTTAGTTAAATGTACATTTTATGTTAAATAATATAAAGTACAAAGTCATCTCAAATGCCACTCAGAGTATTAGTTGCTTTTTTTAAACAATAAATGCTTAATGCATTATCAATAGCAGTCAATCAATCAAAGGGTTTACTGTTTACTGTAATCTTCATTCCTAATTACAGACACAAGCTACTCTGCTAAATAATATTTTTGCAGTATGAGCAGCTAATAAAAAATCATTGTAATTGATTAAAATACTGTTAAACTGTTCAAATTAGCTGTACATGTTGCCAGCTGCAACACACTGCTTACTCATAAATGCTCCACTAATAACAGTAATAGTTTGTCACTTATTGCACATTTTTGCAACACTTAAAATGTTACAAATATCACATTTTTCACATGTGATTCACTAAAACAGAGCAGACTGAGAGAGAAAAATGTAAAAGTGAGTTTTTGCAAGAGTTTTGTTTGTTCGTTTCAAGCTCGATGTAATGTAGTCGACGTAGGCCACATCTAGGTATCATATATTGTGCAAATTCCTGTATTTATCATCTTATTCTGCAAAGTGAAAAGTAGCTCTAGTCGTCAGATAAATGCAGAGACATGCACAGTTTTCCTTTTTGAAGTGCAGAAAATGAGAATACAAAAACACCACAGAATTATAACTTGATTACGACGTGTTTCTGTTTCTTTTTGCCTCTTTCCCTGACACTTTATGTGTTTACTGTCCCTTTTCTCTCTTTTTTCCACCTTTAGAAAAAGCCTCTTTTTGTGTCTTTAGGTCTTTAACCCAAACACTGAGATACTAACAGCTCCCCAAACGTCGGACCTCTCGCCTGCCGGAGCTTGAGGTTTACTAAAACACATAGCTGCTCCAGTCATGTGAGAACCCACTGGTGAGTTTGGGCGCTTGCCAACCCCAGTGTCAGCGAGGGTCAAGCCAGCCGGAGTGACCTAACATGGCCTGTACCCTTTTTTCCATCTAAAACCAAACCCCGCTTTGGCACAGGTGTCGACTTCGGATTGGATCCGTCCTCGGCATTGACCGCACACCACACTCGAGTGATTTTATGCTCTGTTTTTTTGTTTTTTTCGGGCAGCTACATGTGGCACTAAACACTTCTTAAGAGAGCTTGGAGATTCAAGCCCCAGCTGTGTTTTCCATGGGAACCTAGATGGAGTCATTAAGGAGGACTCCCCCCTCGGCCCGAGGGACGTATCTGTGTTCTTTGCGCGCCTCGGAGAATGCCACGCTCGGCTTTCCGAGCCTCTACTACACTTTGCATGCAACAATTTGCTGGAGCCTTTTATCCCAAACACCTTTCAGTATCAGGAGTGGGATCATGTGTGGTGCAGCTGGCCCCGCCGGGACTCGTACCCTTCAGCCTGGCAGAGCCGCTGCCGTGTTTTACCAGCGGGGATATGCAGGACCACCTGTCTGAGTGTGCCTCCGAGTCTGTCACCGTACAGCAGTAAAAATCAGTCATTTCAATCCATTCCTGATCCATTATCCTCTATATTATAGAGTATATAATTATATTATACAATTGTGTAAACTTATACGAAGTTAAAGGATGAGTTTTTTTTGGAAGAGTCTCATCGCAAAGTCAGTTCAGTAGCTGTTCTTGAGCTTCTCATTGCATCACACCATGTTTCTCAGCAGCTCGACTTTGTTTTTGTTATCTTCTCTTTCAAAGGTCAGTGTCGATGTCAAATATCAGTTCAGTCTCTGGCTGTTCACTTCCCATGACAGGCCATGGATTAAGAATGGGGATGCCATCCATCTGGGCTACATAGCTAGCTAGCTCTCTAGCAGCACGTATAAATTTGCCCCAAAATGATAAAGTAGCTGTAGTTCTTAAACACATACAATATGGTTGTCCTAGAATCCAGTTCTGTTGTTGCTAAGCTAGCAGGCTAACACATCTCCATCATCCCAGCCTCTCGACTAACATGATGTTTTAGTTAGATTATCAGGCTGTAAGCCTTCAAATGCTAGCTAGCCACCATTCTCCACTGACTCGAGAAACAGACAATCAGTGGACAAGTGCATGATTAAGAAAGGAGATGCCATTTTTTTTCTACATGGCTAACTAGCTACCTAGCTGAGCTACACACATGATAATTTGTCCCAACTTGTCCCAGTATTATGTTAGCTTGCAAGTTTAGGCTGTTTATTTAAGCTAGGCTAAGTGCACCCAGCACCTTAGAAGACACAGGAAGTTGCCACACTTCTGCATGTCGTCCCTCCTTACAAAATCCAGGTGACTCTTTGAGGTATACTGAACTAGTTTGCAAGTTAACAAAGTGAACTGAATAGACTGGAGGAATATTTTTAGCTGTCTTGTCTTTTTCTGCTACCAATCTTTATGCTAGGCTTGGCTCAATATGTCCCTAGCTCATTTCCTCTGCGATGTCGATCTACTTGACACTCTAATATGCTAAAAACCTTAAAATTAGACTGACGATACGCTGGACTTGTGAGGTTTCTTAAGATAAACTTTGCAAAGAATCCCATGATTTAATGAGCTTTATCGACACAAGAGATAAAAACAGTGTTATTGAAGCTCTCTGACTGCCCGAGCCCCCTTCTCTCTCACTCTTTCACCTCTTTAACCTCTTGTTATGGAAAAGAAAACCGCACAGCATTGTGACAGCCGGGAATACCGGCCTCCGATCCGTCCCCACAATGACGGCGAGCTACCAGTCAAGCCGACAGGGCAACCCAACTCTTCCCTGGGGAGATATCAGCTGCTTTTCAAAGGAAGCCCGGTTCTGCTAACCTCTGAACGTCTGGCGCGAGACCAGTCGAATCCGCGTCGAACCCCCCCGACCTCTCCTCCTCTCCGGCTTTGACTCTGCTGCTGTGAGGAAAACTGAGCAAAACAACCTCTCACCCTCATGTGTAACATTAACAGAGGAGCATGTCTGGATCTGCTTTTACAGTTGAATTTCTTCAGAATCTTGAATTCTGGAGAGTTTTAAATTACCTCTGTTTTCCAAATAAATGGTGTGATTGAGCCACGCAGAGACTTTTGCGGAAAAACAGGTTGATGTCTGGTGATTTCCAGAGAATTCGACACCGATTCCAGCCGTTTTGGAGAGACGGTGTGCGCTTGGTGTTTGCATGTGTCAGAGCGTGAGCAGCGTCAGTCAAACTAGCAACCGGCTTGTCGGCTTAATGATGCAAATGTTGCCCCGTCGCCCCGGGTCATTTATTTGGTTGACGTGCTCTCGGACAGTGATTGACCAACAGAACAGTCGTCTGAGTCTGCAGACGCGCAGGAGGAAGTCGATTCTGCCGACTTCTGCTCAAATGTGCAGTGATGAAATGTAACTAAGTACAATTTTGTGGTACTTTATTGGAGTTTGTTCCATTTTCAGCTACTTTAAACTTCCCACAAAGGCAAATAATGTAAGATTTTACTTCACTACTTTTATCTGATCACTTTAAACTGCAGATTACATGCTACATCAGAGAAACAAAGCTACCTCAGAATAACCAGGTAAAGTAGACAATTACATTTAAGTTGTACAAGCTAGAAAGTTTTCATAGCTTAAAGTTATTTTTCTACCTCTGAGTGGTTCTGAGGTAATCGATTTCCTGGATTAAAAAAAAAAAGAAAATATCAGATACTTTCATACTTTTACTCAAGTGTGACTGAACAAACTTTGGTCGTATGACCTTGAAATGGAGCAGTTTGTTTTATTGAATACAGGGGTGGAAGTAATTAAATACAGCTACACATGTTTTTGTAATCAAGTTATCTCTTTGGGTACATTTATGAGTATTTTCTCAAGTCTGTAATTTTGATTAAGTGTGCACCACACCATGTAATGTACTTAGTTACTTTTAAAATGTATCTTCTATTGATAAATTCAATAAACACCAACTATTAAAAAGTAACTAATACACTGAGTAGCATTTTAGAGGAATGTGTTTTTGTTCTTTTACCTAATTATTATGTTAATATCAGCAGTTTTACTTGTGATTATGTAATATCAATAATGTTACTGTACTCTAACTAACAATTTATTTTGTGTTTTATGGCTTTAAAACTCTTCAGTTAATGTTTGTCTGCTACTCCCCGTCACTTTAGACTTTCATTTTTTAAAATGTTGTGCCTGAAATGTTGCAAATTCCTGCATTATTGCAATAAAACTGGAGTAAACAAGAGTGAAATTGTCAAAATAACTAAAACAAAGTGTCGAAATTGTCATTTATTTACAAAAACATACATTTGTTGAGACGTTAGCTGATTTCTAACATCTATTCAGTAACGTCTTCCTGTTTCCAACATCTCTTGATCCTTACTATCATGCTTCTCCCTCCTCCTCTCCTTCCTGATTGGCAGTTGCCGGGCAACAGCGCCCTCTGCTGGTCGCCATGACTCCCTGCAGTGAGAAATCAGCCGCTGCTATTGTACTTGCAACAAAGGAGCAGAGCCAACAAAGCTGAAACACACACACAGGAAACACAAAGGAGAGCATGCTTCCCTTTGTTACACACTCGGGCTGTTATTTCAGCACAGTTGCGACATCGCTGCTGCTGTTGACAACACACACACACACACACACACACACACACACACACACACACACACACACACACACACACACACAGACGGGTTATTTATTCAAGTGGGAACAAAATGTTAAAAACCTGCACATGAAGTAACTTTGACCGCTGTGGTTCGGCGAGTGCTCACATTTGTTATTAATAAACTGTATTTCACTTGTTGAGAAGGAGAACTGGAACCACTCGAGTGTGACCGGTTCCTGAAGGCTGTGTTTAACGATTATTTATTTATTTTTTTTCACATATTTCCTTCTTTTCTTTCCTCCTCTGTGACAACAATCTGAACATCTCAAACTTCTGGACAAAACAGGACGTTTGAGGACATCATTTGAACCATTTTCTGACATTTTATCACCCGAAACAACTCAATTTAATTGGGAAAATGCTCAACAAATACAATATATAACTAAAACATAAGACATATATTGAATGTGTGCTTTCATACCAGCTATGAGTGTTGTTTTGTGAAAGAAAAGCACAATCTACAACCCTCCTGAGGGTCATGTGGTTGGACAAAAGTAGTGGATTATAAACCAGGATGTAACTCTCAGCATTTTGTGTCTATGTCATGTAAATTATCAGATTGGGGCTTAATTACTGTTAATATTTTTTGGGCTTTTGGGCTTAACTTGATACTTTAATGTCTTTTTTATTTACAAAGTGGCCCGAGCTCGTGCAACCTCTTCGGACCGGGTGCTCGCTAACACTTTCAGCAAGATATCAACTTTTAAAAAGGGTGTAAATAACAATTTTCTATCAAGTACCTCTCTGGGCTTCCATAGACTTGGATTACTTGGATTTTTGTGTGTGTGTTGTCTAAGAATTGGCGAGGCGACCCTTTACGTCACAGTCACTGCACCCGGCCATTGTATGCTAACAAATATACGTAGCATATGTGCGGGTAACTCCCCTAAATCAACAATACGTGTTTGTAGTTTGTGTGTCGAAAGGTTGAAAAAGCTGTATATATATTAACTTTGAATACAGACTAGCCTTTTCCCCCTACTCTCTATTTTTGTGCTAAGCTAGGCTAATTTCCCCAAAGTAACTCTGAGCAAGAAGCAGCTGAATGAAACTGACTTCATGTGTCTATGTTTTTGGCTCACATTCACACCAATAATCCAGATCTAATCTACCCATTCCTCAACATTCCCTTCCATATTCCTCCCTGTTCTATGTACATATCACTATATCATAATCTATACTTTCATCCTCCTGCCCCCCCCAAACAAACAGCCATTAACGCCTGGATCACCGTGGAAATCCCCTCCCCGATAATCTCAGCTCCACAGCTCCAGCACGCGACAGCTCGTCACTGACTGGCTTTAGGTTGAAATGTAAACCACGTCTATAAGATGTTTAGAGATCTCAGAGGTTAATATCAATACATGAAGAACTTAATCATCAGTTACAGTCGTATACAAAGTGTTTCGGAGTGAGCTCCACCTTTAAATCCTGTTTTTACAATCAAGACAATAACAGATTTACCAGCATCAGTTTCATAATGTTGTAGTACAACTGTACATATATACCAAATATATATATATGTACACATAAACATGCATATATTTATATATACATGTACTTATTTCTTATCATATATACTCTATTTCTTTATATATGTGTGTTTGTTTGACATATTTAAGTTTAACTTATACACACACACATATATAAATATATATATATTACTTTGAAATCTTTCTTCTGATTCAGGTAGAAATTATTAAAGAGAAAGAGGAGTATGATCAACAATTACTTCTCTTTAATCTCAATAACGAGTGTGTGTCCCGTGAGAACACACACTCCAGACCAGAGACTGTTGTCATGGTTACGGACCTGGATAATCATTCTTTATTTTTGAATTATAATCCTGTTAGTAGTCCCCTTTCCCCTGCATGTAACTGTAATCTAATAACATATATATGCATTTTTTTATTTTGCTTTGTATCGTTTTTACTCGAGTGAAAAAAAACACATCTGAGAACTTCATCCACCATCTTGAGCATATACATACTGTACATTCAGGGGGGAGGCTGCCTGTCAGTTTATGGATTTTAAACTGATCACCACACACACACACACACACACACACACACACACACACACACGCTGAGTGAGGATCAGCAGGGATAATCCTCACAGCTTCCAGGATGCCATCTGTAGTTTAAACAAACTTCAGTTTACTGCCTGACGCGTCACCAGAGGGCGCTGTGGGCCTGTTTTTAACGCCCAGACACTCAGTTACACCAACAAACTGTGAGTCAGCTGATTCAGTGTCAAACACACACTCATGTTTACACCTGATTCAAGGACCAACAGATTTATTACAGAGTTTCTCAGGCAGGTGTGATTCACAAAAATAAGAATCTGATCACTTATTACCAAAAAGTCAGGAGAATTTTCAACTACAAGCATGTATCTTTAAACCGTTCAGGGTTGGATATAAAAATTAATGACCTACATTTAAGTATCTAAACATCAGTGTACATCAAGTGTTTGTGAGGATATTCAAATCAGAGAGAGAATTTCCACCCTGCTGAAGGATTTAAAAAAAAAACCCATCCACAAATCCAATCGTGGGTGTAAACGAGATTTAAGAATGAAAGAAAGAAACAACTGCAAAGAGTTGTTATCCAGTATTAGGACTGTTTTCAGCCTTTAATAATCCTGGGAATGTAAACTACACGACTATTCCACATTTGAGTTCAGGTCAGTTCGTTGTAGTAAAACCAGAGTCACTGACTCACCATAAAAACATTCATGATTACGGACTGTGATGCTGCAACCCCTCAAAATAATGACATGTATCACAAAACAATGAGAGTGTTGCACAATACTGTTAGTCCGATGTAATGATGTAGTGTCTCAAAAGAATAAGAAACTATTGAAAGTATGATTTAATTATACTGAAAAACGATTTAGCATCCCAAAACAATGACAAACCTTTTCATATTGACAACGCACCTCAAAAATGAAGACTATCCTATTATAATCACTGTGTTTCTCAAAATAATAAAGGACATTTTCAACACAATGACTTTAGCATCTTAAAATAATGACATTGTGTCGCCAGTTTCCCTCTTTTCTTCCCCTCCGTCGCTTCAGTAACAGGGAGGCGAAGGAGGAGGAAGTGAAGAGATTATCTCCTCCTCTGCTGCTGACGGGCAGCGTCTGTAGATCCCGGCTTTGCTGAGTCACCACCCTGCCTCTAAACATCGTCCCACACAGGACTCAACTCAAGCTGTTAATACAAACACACAGTGTTAATCTGAGCTATCACTTTCACTAGCCTCCTCCTCCTCCTCCTCCTCCCGGATGAACGCTAGCGAGGAAATATAAGGTTCCCTGTGGTCACTGACAGCAGATCACAGGTCGGTCAGTGGTGCGCCATCAAGACGTTGTCGTCGTCTTGCGCCTGCATCTGAGTCACGACGCGGACGTGAGAGATCTTCTTCACCGCCTTGTGAAACGCCCGCTTCAGGTCCTTCGACTCGCCCGCTGCGATGCTGAAGCTGGTGCTAAGAAAAAGCAGAAAGAGGACAGAGGGAGAAAAACTGTGATAAATAGATTTTTTGAACGTTTCCCACGGACATGTTGTTTTAAATTATTTATCAAAGAACTTGTAAAGTAGAAGAACTGAGTTGTGTAAGTGACCAACAATTCAAAATGCCCACATCCCTCAGTATGAACTGCCCTCCGGATGCTTGCCGCTGTTTATTTGCATTCACTTGGATCTTAAACAGAAACATGACACACTTGAAATCTTAGAAGATATGTTTAGTTTAGGGGAATTCTGGCATTTTAAACCTGGACCCTGCCAGCTACAATGTACAATCCTTTGGGGCAACTGCGACCGTCAATGTTACATCCACAGAAATCCATCTATGGAAATCCGTCCATGGAAATGTTTGTTTTGGGCTGGTGTTGTTATTCTAACTGTCTGACAATACTGGAAACCATTCCCATGGAGAGACCATGAGAATTGAGTTGTTGCCTCATCTAGATTGTCAAAATCAGTTCAGTATATTCAGCCATGACTTTGGAAATAAACTCCAGCCGGCACTTCCTCTCCAAACTCCTCTTCCCTCCAACTTCGACTCACGTTTGACTCAGCGTCGTCCATCGCCAACAACTCACATCACATAGGATTCTCTAACAAAACTGATATTATTATTTGGAAAAAAGCCACTTAGATTATCAAACATCAGCCTCTTAATGGCAAGAACGTGAACTTTTACCAGATGTAACTTTGGTGATTGCAGTTGTCCCAAAGGATTGCATTGCAGCCTTGAAGCAGCTGCGAGCTGAGGTGATCCGCTGGAATGATTCCAAAGCTTTTGCAATTATGAGTTGTTTAGACACCAAAAATGTTTTAAAAAATATATGGCTCAGGTTTAAAAATATAAGTATTTCCCTTTGAAAAGGAGCTTGTTAGAAACAATAAAACAGCTAGATACCTTTGTTTAGCTTGGTTAAGCTCAAAGATTGTATTTTGAAGTTTCATCTGCAGTTTCAAGATGGAAAACTTCTGGTCATCTGTTTCTCTAATAATATATAAGTCTATGTTCGACCAACTGTGTCGTCCTGTGGCCAAGATTTCTTCCTGTTTTTGGGGTCATGTTCAAAATGCAAACAAACTGCAGCGACACCTCCAGACGGTTCATGCTTCAGCGAGTCCCTGAACTGTGTTTGCCAGAGGCCGAGTCATGTTGCCAACCAAGCCAGTAATGTTATACATTTTTTGATAATGCATAACATTACCTCAGTTTTTCTTCTTTGCAAGTTGTTCTTGTTGTGTCGCGGCTTTCCGTTTCTTGTACTGGGCTATCTCGGCGATCTGCAGCCCATGGGCCGATTGCCTGTTGGGGATGAAGTGAACAGCGTGAACACAGCAAGCACACATGCAAACACTAGTCCTGATGCCAGTCAGCTCAGCTACATTTTCAGTACTTGGGTGGCCAACAATTCTGCAAAAGAAAGTCCGAAAACATGGAAAAAGGACTGAAGGAGGAGGAGAAAAGAGCAGATGTTCGTACCCGGGCTTGACCTCCGGAGGAACAGGCAGAGGCTTTGTAAATCCATCCCTCCCTACAAGCCAGTACGTCTCCTCGACTCCTTTCCCCTGAGAGAGAGACAGAGACATTAACAGGAAGACATGGAAAGAAGCAGTAACTTCAGACTTTACTTCCATCCACATGCAGAAATCTTGCCTTGACGTCCGTCCGGCCTCTCAACTCAACCTTGTAGCCGAGATTAAGCTCCCGCAGGACCTGCACCGTACTCTGGTGGATGTGGATCCTGTAGGCTGCAGCAAACAAAAGAGGGTAATATCCTTTCCAGCAGGTGGGAAATCAAAAAAACTTAAAAAACACAAGAGGCTGGAACTAGCAAGTGTTTGATGTTGCTCTTAATAAATGGCCAACACAAGTAACTGATCAGAATACTTAAACAATTATTATGGTGGGTACAAAAACAAACATTTCAGTCTGGTTACTTTATCCACAAACAGTTCCTCAAGAGATCTTTCAGCCCCGTGTTTTGTGCTTGTTTTGTCAGCCGGTAACTTACGCATTCCGCTGGACTCCATACGAGAGGCGGTTGTCACCGTGTCTCCAAACAGACAGTAGCGAGGCATCGTGAGACCGACCACGCCTGCTACACATGGACCTACAACAAACACAGATGGAGTTATTGTTTTTTTCCAGAAGGCTGAGGGCATTGTGTTAGAGGTGATGACAGGAAACAACGGGAGAAAGAGACTAGAAAGTCTTTCGCCCCTCACCTGTGTGCAGTCCGATACGTATCCTGACAGGAACGTCAGGCATGTGCCTCATTTTGAAGGTTCCCACGGCGCTCAGGATGTCGAGGGCCATGTTAGCTATCTCTGCAGCGTGGCGGTTGCCGTTCGGGACGGGAAGACCTGACGCCACCATGTAGGCATCGCCGATAGTCTCCACCTGGATTAGATCACAGTAGAACCGTAGAACAATGAAATGTAATGAGATTTAAGGCATGACACCACAGCTGAGGAGAGTCAACGCCGCACCTTGTAGACGTCGTGGTTTCCTATGATGGCATCAAAGACAGTGTAGAGGTCGTTGAGCAGGTCGACCACCTCGATGGGCTCGCTGTTGGCTGAGATGGTGGTGAAGCCGACGATGTCGCTGAAGTAAATCGTCACACTGTCAAAATGCTCCGGTTCGACGGCCCCGCCCACCTTCAGAGCCTCGGCCACGGACCTGAGGAGGGGAGAAAACACATCTCAGCGTGTTTTAAACTGCAGGTGTCGCCGCGCTGGTGTGTTTCGTCCTCGCTGACTCACGGAGGCAGCATCTGTGTCAGCAGCTTCTCCGTCTTCTGTTTCTCGATCTCCAGCTCCTCCGTTCGCTCTCTGATCAGCTCCTCCAGGTTGGACGAGTACTGCTCCAGCATCCTCAGCATGGAGTCGATAATGTTGGTCTTCTTCCCCTTGTTGATGTTCTTAAACTGAGAGGACAGGAAGGACGAGGAGACGGGAAATACACAAGTATTTTTTTATAGATTAAGTACAGTAAAGGCAACACAACCAAATAATTATGACCAGGTTTTCTCAATAAAAAGACCCACCTGGTCGAAGATCTCGTCAAAGCTTGGCCTCTTGTCAGGCTGTTCGGTCCAACACTGCTTCATCAGCTGGATGCACTCTAACGGAGCACAGTCCTGACTGACCACTGGGCGACACAGAGGAGGAGGCTTACGCAGCTTCTCGATTATTTCTAAAACACAGAGAAACATCAGCTGTCACAACTGGAATTAATCACCAGCTATTTTGAGAATGGATTCATCAGTTTTAGTCATTTTTAAAGGGTCAGCGTGATTTTTTTTCTGGTGTCTTTTCTCCTCTCTGACAGTAAACTGAATATATTTGGATTGTGGAGTTATTCGAGTCATTTGAGGGCGTTGTCTTGAGATTTAGATGACACCGATGGACTTTTTTTCGCCATTTCGCCAAACTAAATGTTGTAAAGGTAACAAGATCAAAACTTGGGGTCTGAACTGATCAGAGTAAATGTCTCTAATCCTGTGTTTTCAGGTTTGTGTTGCTGTTCTCTTGCCTGCGGCTGACAGGTCCATCATGCAGAATGGAGGTCCTCTCATCACCACCTCCTGCATGACGATGCCGAAGCTGTACACATCTCCGGGCAGAGACCCGTATATTCCCACCTGCCCGGGGATCCTCAGGATCTCTGGAGCCGTCCACAGCAACTCTGGAACACAAAGAACTGCATTAGTCTGTTGCTGTAGCAGTAAACAACAAGGTTACCCCAGTTTATAATTTGATCTCTCACCGTCTACAGGAGGTTCGATGTAGGGGAACCTCTGAGCCTCAAGAACCTCGTTGTAGCCATAGTCTGTGACCTTCAGGACAAACCGCCCATCCACCACACAGTTACGGGACTTCAGACGACTGTGGGACACTCCGCGGTGGTGGAGGTACTTCATACCCTTAGATAGAAAACAGACAAATCCAAAATGTAAATTTGTTGACAATTCTTCATCTAATTCTGGGCTGAGCACGACTCTTAAACATGCGGACTGACATGACCTGGACTCAGGTCAGACTCGAGTCACAAGTTTAATTACTTTAGACTTGATGAAATAAAGAAATAGTTCCAACTTCCAACTTTATTGAACATGTGAAGTTGCACAAAGAGCAGTAAGTGGAAGCTGTGTTATTGACCTTAATCAGATCCAGCAACAAAGACGACTTGAACATCCAGTCCAGTTTGACGTCATCGTTCACCAGCAGGTCCTCCAGACTCCCTCTGGAGCAGAACTCGGTCACGATGGCGAACACGCCGCAGTCATGAAAGAAGCCAAGGAAGGGGTTGACGTTCTCGTGACGCATGTCCTTCATCTGTAAGAAGAAGATAAATAGATATCTGTTATTTGTCGAGACATCTGAATGATTGGCTTTCCAACTTTCTGTTTTGCTTACGCACCAGTTCAAAAACATCACTGGTTTTGGGGTTAATGCTGCTAAACATCCCATCAGGAAGCCTCTTTAGCCACGCCCAGTCGCCCTGGAGGAGAGAAAACACCAAACAAGGGTTTGATTTGAAAGGATCGTTGTTTTTCTTATGGTCATTCCTAAATTTATTTTATTTCTTTTATTTATTACATTTCAAAATTAGATTATTTTGGTTGATTAAGTGGCAAATTTCTGTCTGTTAATGTCTTATTAATCTTTGAAATGCTATTTTAATGTTTTCTTATAGTCTTTTTAGTCTTGTGTTTGAATGGTCTGATGTGAAACAAACTGAATGTCTCACCTCGTAGATGACGACGTTGGAGTTCTCGTAGGTGGCTGGTGATTGGGTGGAGACCGGCGACACAACGCTGCGTTCTGACACGCTCCTCATGCCGCTGGCTCTGCTGTCGTCAAGACTCAGCTTCTGTAAGGTGTCCAGTTCAGGACGGGAAACAACAACCTCAGCAATATGCTTATTTTTGATCATGGATGTCTTAATCCACCAATAAACCTGGATTTATTTAAACAGTTTTACTTGTGTAAGGAACTGCCAATCAGACAGAGGCTGACCTTGTTGCTGAGCGATGGATTTATGAATGTGACATCAGTGAGAGTCAGCAAGATCTTGTTTGGACCCTTAACCAGTCGAATCTGATTGACGCGTCGCCTATAACGAGAGACAAGAGGAGAGAGTGACAGATTATTTTACACTCTAGATCTAGAATCTCCAGACTGGACCTACATGACCTCAAACTTCCTACTGAAATGGTACCTGATACAGTAAAGCAACAACACGGCGAAAACAGAGCAGGCCATCCCTCCGAGACCCATGCTGATGGTTGAGGACAGATCCACTCCTGGAACAGAAAAAGAAGAGTTTGCGTGGAAACCAATTTGAATTTCTGACCTGAAGTGATACAGTGGTTAAACAGCTGTGCAGCCAGCAGCTAGAGAGTGTTTTGGATGAGCAGCATTAGTTGACCTTTATTAGCGATGATATAAACAATCCAAGCTAAACAAATAGAAGTTTTCTGGAGGATGTATGCAGGACTGTGTTTATTTGTAGGGTCCTTGATTAAAAACCAAAACATCTAGCATGGACTGATTCCTCACCCCCTGAGCAGATGACTCCGGGAGTAAACCAGCAGGAGGAGTCTTTTCTGGGTTTGTAGCCGCGAGGGAAGTGGATCTCTCGACCAAGGTAACGCACCATCCCCACCTCCATGTCGATCCTGTCATTAATCAGTTCAATCAAGTTATTAATGCAGGAAAAAAGTCAAACTGATATCTGAAAAATTAAGTATGGTGCTGTTAGCTTGTTAGCTAAAAGTGACTTATGTGTGAATGATTCAAAGGTCCAATTTGTAAGAAAGGTGACTTAAGATGATGGTTGTAGGTTGAGCTGGACACCAACCAAATTACTTGTGAAAGAGACTAAATAATCAACTTTCTAACAATGTGGACCTTTGAGTATTGGTAAAAATTGTATTTTCTCCGGTTGTGTTATTAAGAAATAATAAGCACCTGTATGTCGGCTTCAGCTCCCAGGAGAGTCCGTCTGTGTCCAGAATGAGGTAGTCCAGCAGACCCGCTCCAGAGCTGTCGGTTTTAATGGGGTGGCTGAAGCCCTGCAACGTAAATAAGATATGATAGGGGTCAAAGGAGGTTATCTTTTCATCCGTGTTGGTTGGTTCATCAGCGTGATTACACAAAAACTACTGAACAGATTTCAGTGGAACTTGGATGGACGATGGGTCCCAACCTTTATGTGACTGGTACCAAAAATGAGGACTCCAGTGATTATCGGTACATCCCTGTATTCCTGGCTATTTTAAACATTGTGTGTATTATTTATGATCCTTGTGGTACCTGGAATGTCAGGTTGCGAGTGTTTCTTGCCAGGTTTCCTCCGGACATCCACTCCCCAGATTGCCGTACCCGATGCACTGCATGAGCCGTGAAGAGGATGGAGCTGTAGATCGTGCCGAAGAGAGGAGACACCTGCAGGACAAATGAACAGACTTGCTCAATGGCATCCTAACTGTTGGGTTGGATACCATGGACGTTAGAACTGATATGGTAAGCATACCAGTACCTTGCATTTGGTACTGGTACCTTTGGTACCAACCCTACTTGAACAAGCCCACTCATCCAAACTCTACACTTCCATGCATCACCTGCTGTGGCTTCAGCGTTCTCGCCACCTCCCTCCTCTCCATGGCCTCTTTGTAGGCCTCGTAGAACGACACCTGTGGTGAGTCGATGGTGATGGTCAGCACAGCATCGTAGGCCCGCAGCAGTTTGCTGTTGCTCTTTAGTGCCGGGTAAGAAACATTGCGGTAGGGCAGGCTGTAGAGCAGGGTGTCGTAGGGAACAAAGACCAGGGAGCCGTCGATCATCTGCATGTCGTAGGCCGTCTCCAGGAGAAGCTTCTGGGCTTCACCGCCTATCAGTGCCGAGTGCATGCAGAGGACCACAACTATGTAGAAATAAATACAATGAATATTATAGAAGGAAAAGTACCAAGGTCCTTTTTAAGTGTTTAGATCAAATGAAATGGAGCATACTTCGAATTTCTCCCATCTTGCGGAGTTTGGACAGAGTTCGTCTGATAGCATGAGGTGTGTTCTCCATAAAACTGACCAGTCTGACAGGCAGACCGTGGCTCCTCAAGGAATCTGCTACCTGGGAAGGACAAGAAACCATTCACTGACATGATGAAAACCATTAGCCCAAACAAGTTACCCGGGGTGTTTCTTGTTGGCTTCAAGTATTTACGTCCCAGCAAAGTGTGGGTTCCTCCATCATTGAACAGTTTTATGGCACAATCAGGATCTAGGCAGCTACTAATAGCTGTGAGAGATAAAAACTATTCAAACCTTGGTGGCCGTATCCACCCAGATGTCCTCTGAGGAAGAGATGATTCCGATGTGTGCCCACCTGAAGTAGTTTATGATGTTAAGAAGCACTGAGGTGGGCCTCGGCATGGAGCGGGCAAAGGTCGGGTGGCTACGAACATCATCCAGCTCATAGCCAACACAACCCCATGGAAACAATGGCTGGAGGAGGAAAGTAAAGGACAAAATGGACCTGTCACAATGTAAAACAAACAAACCTACAATTCCTCTTAAAATACCATTCAAACAGAAACGTCACTCACCTTGTTCCAGCCTTTGCTCAGCATTGAAGCAGCATCACAGTATCCGGGGTTGGCTGGTCCAATGTATGCTGAGGCCTTGGTGTAGAAACCCGTGAAGGCCTCCAGTGCCCTTGATGTCTCACATGGCTCCTGGAAAATAACAATCCAATATTTTTTAGGTGCTTGTTTTGCCTCTTTCAGCTTCTCTGTTATTGCTTTAGCTACCTCAGCTAACTTATTGACCTTAGCTAACAGATATAAACTGTGACAAGTATGTATATTAGCACCCATTTTGCATACATTTCTACTTCATTAAGTGGTTGAATTCACATAATTTTCAGGCAGATGAAGCTGAGATCAGCAGCATACCTGCAGCACAACATAGTCGAACGTAACAGCGTAGGACAGCGACGGGTCCCTGTTGATGCGGTTGACGGCGAGCTGTGCCGCCACGCTGGGAAGGGCCTTGGCAAACAGGGGGTCACACCCCCACGGTCCGACTACCCCGACCTGAAACCAGGTAGCCTGAGCTGGGCAGGGAAACAAACACAGGGAGGCCAGGAGGAACCCCAGGAGGCCATGGAGGAGAGGCCATGGAGGGAGGTTGACAGGAGGAGGAAAGGATGTTGGGTTGACATCTGGAGCTGTCTGCTTCCATGTTTGAGGTAAGATGATGAAGGCACGGCGTTGTGATCGCATCTCAAGGTTCACCACCTTCAGAGCTCACAAGAACCTGGACAAGAATGGTCTGAACGTGCCGCTTCCCTGGAACAATGAAGAGTTTGGAGAAAAGTTAAGGATAGCTCTTCCACTGTGATGGATGAAATTTTGCTCCAGTGAAAGTATTATTCGCTAATTTTCATGAAGCACCAAGAGTAAAAGTACTTGCTTTGCAGAATATAAGCCCCTGTGACTGCTGGATACGTTAATACAGATCCATTTTCCAAAATAAACTTAGATGTTCAATGCAGGACTTTGACTTAAAGGATCTCAATATTTCCTCCATAACTGTTTTCAGACACAACAATAACCCACCATGCATCATTAAAGGATTCCTACCATGCATTGATGAGATGGAAAGGTCTTCCTTCTGCAGTGAGGCGTCACAGCAGCTGACAGTTTCATTACTTCCTCCGTTAACATCCAAAATGCAGCAAAGTCATCCAAAATAAATAAATCCTGTAATCACCTCTCCGACATTAGGAAAGATTCAGGCTCACTTGCGTTATGAATATACATACATATAGCTGAAGGAGGTTTACAGCTCGTACATGAGCGCGTGAGACGACCTAGAACAAGTGTGTGACCCGTCCTGTCAGATTATATTAAATCCAATCAGGACCATGTAGCTATAAGCCGCGAAGACTGAAGTGAAGAGAAAACAATGATGATGATCATCATTTTTATGTTGGTGTAGTAAAACTGATCAACACAGGTTTAACCCTCCAGTTTTGTCCAGTCAGACATGGAAATGAAAAATGATTTTTTTATGTTTTTACAGCTTCATGTGTGGACCACGTGTGTGACTGCAGAGGAATGCAGCAGCAGCAGCAGCAGTGGTGGTCCAACATGCACGGCTGAATCCACCATGTTTTATATGCACATGTGGTATTTAATGACAGTTTTACAATCTCTTATGTTTATTATAGGAAACTAATGTACAGAATATCTTTTACTGTAGCTTCATTTGTGACTTTGTGTCCTGCAGAGGAATAAATCTTAACTTCATCAGGCTCATCATATTACTTTATTATTTTTTAAGTACTCTCATTGACCCATAATTAAGAATATATCATAAGAATAATTACTTGAGTCCCCAGTATTAGTCGCTTGCAAACTACAGATACATTTGTGAGTCCTGTGGGGTGTTTGCATGCTCATGGCAGGGTTGAAAACAAGGTGTTACGCCCTATTTTAACATCAATATTGCAATTATATTGTATTTATTACCCAGCCCTCACCTGAGGGTTGTAAATAAAGACACCAGTTGTAAACGTGACACTGGGTGGACATTTTTCACCCTTACATTTAAATTTAATTGTAGCAGCAATGAAAAAATTAGGTTTAAGCGTAACATAACATGCATTTAATGCTCAGAAAGTCCCTTGTCCCTGTTTAATAAGCCAATATAGTGCTAGATAGATAAAAGTTCACCTGCATCATGTGGAAATAAACCCATCTTGGTGTCAAAAACAAACATTTTCCTGTATCTATGACTCACAGCACAGTGCACCTGTGGAAGCTAGAGGGCAGCATGCTACAGAAACACCATCCAGCCATCCTCCTGCACAGAGAACTGCTGGGTGTGTTTGGAGATCATCTGGAACAAAACCGAGGTTTTCTACTTGAATCCAGCTCCACCGCTTCGGTGTGAGGCGGGGGGTGATAAAAAGTTACAAGGCGTTGCACAATGTGGCAGAAAAAGCTGCACATTTCTGCCGTGCATACGTCACTTTTTCTCTGGGTTCACATTGATTATCTGATTCAGGATTTACTTTTTTACTCAGGCTCACCCTCTCCTTTGGGGTTTGATCATTTCACATGATTCAAGCACGTTTAATCAGATTTTTCCCTGATTGTCAAGAACAAAAAACAGGTTCAGGAGGAGTAACATCAGTATTTTTCTCTCAGCGCAGGAGAATGTAAATCTGTTAAGTGTTGTTGGTGGAGGTTGGAGGTTTGGATAATGAAGTTGTAACTTGTCTCCACTCCAACATTATGTCAAAACCAAGACAAATCAGTCCAGATGTGGAGCCCTGACCTGCCAGATGAACCTTCTGACTCCTTTAACACTGAAAATAAGACTTACATACATGAAGCTCCAACACCCTTAAACATATAGTGCACAATACTGTATTTTTGCTGATGAAGGTCATAAGATGTGGCTAAAAGCTCCAGAGGAAGTCAAGCGAACACTGAAATATAGGTTGAGGGTTCTGAGAAACAAGTGAGCTCATCAGATAAATACAAGATTTAATCACAAGTAAATCAAGATGAGCATTATTAAAACAGCCATGTAGACGTTTTATCCTCAAACATTGGCGGTCGTGAGAGAATTTACACAACAGGAAACCAGAAACTTCAAAATGTCCCTTTGGTCTTCTGCCAGCAGGGGGCGACTCCACTGGTTTCAAAAATAAGCCCGATGTTAGTAAGCTTATGAGAAAATGACCCTCCTTCCCTCTTGTTTCTCTGATCAGTTTATGGTCTCAATCTCTAGTTTTAAATCTTCTTCAACACAGCAGGATGTTCATTCTGTAAACTATGGTCCCATGTATAGTAAAAGAAACAATAAAGCAGGAAATAGAACAACATCCCCAGCTTCACCCTTTCGTCCAAATATGGTCAAGATGGCGACGACCACGTGGCCAAACTACAGACTTCAAACAGTCGTCCACAATCAGGTGGATGACGTCCCAGTGGCTTTACGTTTTAGCAGTGTTCATTTTCTTCAGTTCATTTTGTCTCTGCTGACGCAGGTCGACCAGCAGAGTTCAACCACAGGTGACTGTACACATCCAAACGGCCTCCTTATATCCAGGCGTTGACAGTCTCTGCCATAAGCGTCTCTTTGAATCGATCTCAAGCTCTCTTTTTTCAATGGCACTTATCTTTATGAAGCGGCCACTTGGCGGTCGCTGATGGAGGGCCCCTCATTCTCAAGACTGACCGGCACCATGCTGTGTGGAGGCGGACGGGCTGGAGGGGGGTTGGACGAGGCCCCACGCAGGACAACACAGGTCTTTACATTCCATTGGCGGCAACATGGGTTTCGAAATTTTGCCGAAAGGGTTTTCATGTTTTGGCCAAATTTCCATCAAGTTTCCTACATTTATTACCACAATTTCAGGTCTGCGGTCAAGAAGAACTGATTACAAATTTCAAAATACACCTGGCATGTGAATATTTTTAATTATAGAGTGCTGGGATAATGTTAATCATATGGACAAACGTCTCTTAATGAATGCAAGTGATGTTCTGCTATTGTTCCAGAAATGTTTGCCAACAAGTTTGCTGTAAAATCTTTGTTAGGTGATAATATGTCGATGCTACACTGCTCCAAAGATACCAAAAATATATATTAATGTGGATTTAAACAACATTTTGGTCAAATGTTTGGTCACATCATACATATTCCATTCTACCTCTTACTTTATTGACCTTACAGTTCATATAGTAGCATTAGCAAACTTCTTTATATTAACTCATTTTATTGTAATATTACGGTATTTTGCACTTAGTAAATACTTAGTGTAAGGCCAATTTTTAGCTTAACAGCTGGTAAAACAAGTATCAGGACAGGTTTCATTCATTCTTTTTTACTTTACAGTACATATACTGTATTTAATGGCACTCAATTCCACATTGACTTGTGTTGAAATGTCCATTCAGTGCCTTTTCTTCTCCTTTGCCGGCCCCACCTCAGCCGGTCTACAAATGTCCCTTATCTGATGTGGTCTGTAATTTGACCACGCATCAAAGCAGGAACGATGAAAAGTCAGAAATGCAGAAAAGCGCAGTAATGTGAGTGAAGAAATAAGAATGAAGAAGATAAGGAAGGAAACGTGCCACCCAGGAACAACCACACACACACACACACACACACACACACACACACACACACACACACACACACACAGACTTTGAAAACATGGAACCTATTTTCCTGTAAAGTGCAAGAAAGTGCAGATATTTGATGGGAACCGTTACCAGTTACCATATACTCACCGTCAGCACTGGCCAAAAAGGAAAAGCAGCTTGAGAGCTTCTGAAACACATTCTTGATCTCGACAGTGAAATAACAGACGATGTGTCTGAAGATGGAGACCATGTTGAGGTCAGATCTAATAATGACGATTGTACTAATGAACCATTAGGTGAGAAAACAGCTTTTTCTATTTCTCTAACTAAGACATTAATGTCAACAAACAGGTAAAGTTCAGTGGTCCTTTTTCTCCAGTATACATATTTCAACACTGTCTCCAGAAATCACAACAACTGTTAAATTCTGGTTCTGAACATTATAAATGTTGTTAAATAAAGCTTATTTTTAATAGAAATCCTTTGAATCATCTGGCTTGATTTTAGGTGAACATGAGGGGGCAATAGCAAAGTCTGATTTGATCTATTTGTTGTATGAAAAACAATTAAGTTTACTAATGGTACCATGAGGTGAATAATGTTACTTGGCTGTTGTTATTTAGCACTTTTCTGGGCTTCAGTTCACACACTGGTGACGGTGGTATTTTTGTGGGTAAACACACCAGCCTGTTCGGACTCTTGCTGCTCCTAAAGGGTCACTGATCCACAGGACCTGCTTTTTACTGTCAGAGTGTCTCAGGGCTCGTTAGGTGGAGTGGTCAGGCCCGTCGCTGCATGACTCACTGTCCGCTGCATCGCCTCCACCGCTGAGTCAAGCGCTGGGAACGAACAAGGTCAACCGATCACAGGTGGAGTAAGGCGGGTCTTGTGGGAAGTTGAGTGGATGTCACATAGTCATACACACTTGCAGCATAAATCCATTAAAACGGTCTGCGGTCACAGCACGAGGTACTGCAACACAAGTTTCATCACAGAAACTGACTCGTGTACTGTGTCAGTCTTGTGCACTTGAGAGTCAACAAGGATGTGTTTGTAATCCTTAATAAATCAGTGAGCATGACTCACCCCCGCAGACCTTTCTGCCTCCCATCTGCCTGTTAATTTTTGAGACCCAGAGATAAAAAAAAAAAAAAGGCGTGTGTTTCTAAATAATGACTTCCCTGGAAAGGGGCGAATTTATTAGCGGCAAACTCCCAAACTAACAGCAAAACACTTCAGAGCTGTATTTGTATTTCTCGCTACACACAGACATGGTTTCTGACCTTTCCTCCCGTTTTTGTGATGGTTGACTCTGTTGTGCTCATGGATCAGATAGTGTCCAGGAGGCAGCTAGTTTAAGTGGCTGGTGAGCACATGGTAGCAGGCACACAAAGTCACTGTGGTTGCTGTTTACTTGTTATGGCAACCACATGATCTCTGAAACACTTTCTGTAATCTCCGATCTTCTCACAGAGCTAGACTCAAAGATATTCTCTCTTAAGGAAAACTCAGAGGGAAATCTGTGACATACATCGTAAACCAAACAGCGTTATCTGAAAGACCTTTTTGAGGAGAAACACCATCTCCATTTTATATACATATTCCATTTATGCTCAAGAGTCTCTTTTGGTTTCCAATAGCTCATCTTCATCTGGAAAAAAGGTATCAAGAAGGTTGTAACTCACGATGAACAATAGCAAATGTTCATGCTCTTTAAGAGAGGCATGTTAGCATGAAGGCTAACCCAGGAGATAAACTCATTTAAAAACAGAGCGCTAAATAACAGAATAAAGAGTAATCTTGCACCCAGAACTCATGCTAACTCTTAACCTTCAAATCTAAATATGTTAGCTTAGCTTGACTGGAAACAGAGGGACACAGCTAGCTCGCTGACTTGACTCTGTCCAAATCTAGCAAATTAGCCCAGTAGAACCTCCAAAGCTCAACAATGACCACATTATATCTTGTATTTTTAAAATCTGGACTATAATAGAAGAGCCAAGCTAGCTGTTTCCATCCTTTATGCTAAGATAGCTAACATCTAATAGTACAATCTACATGCTAAGCATCCTAATCCAAGAGTGGCGTCAATCTTCCCATCAAACACTTTGCAAGTGTCCAGCAAGGGGCGACTGCACTGGTTTCAAGAAGAAGTCCAATTGTAGGTAAGCTTATGAGAAAATGGCCCTACTTTGCACTTGATTTATTAGCTCAGTAAACAGTTTCCTGGAGGGATTACGGTCTTAATCTCTGGTTTCACGTCTTGTTTAACCCAGCATGATGTTCATTTAGGCAGTTATGGTCCCATTAGAGTTAAAGAGACAACTACCTTGTGACTGACAAGTTACAACCAAGTTGTATTTGTCAAATATGAGTGGTATCAATCTTCTCATGCAACACTTTGCAAGAAATCAAACAAGGGTAATACCCAAAATAAAAAAAAGACTACTTAATGGCAAACGTCACTTAAGTCTGAAGTCTAATTTTGACAACAATACATTTTAAAATCACTGTCTACACATGCAATCATACATAAATGCACAATGACGACATCAGTCACTTCCTGACATTTAAGTGGTCCAAATCTCATTAGCTCTCTTTGCAGTTCCATTCAAGAAAATACAATCTAAGTTGCTTATTTTGACAGCGTTCCAGAGAGTGGCAGCAACACTGAATTTGCGGCGATGAATCAGACAATTTTAAAATCATTAGCTTATCTTACAAAAACATGGTGTGAGCCAAGATGAAGGAGCTGGGGCGAGGGAGTGGAGAGAGCAAAGGCAGATACAAGAATACTCTTGATAACTCTTGATAAAGGTGGGAGCATAACTTCTGCAGCTATAGTTGGTAGCGCCCATTGTCCAGACACTGATGGTGTGGCTCATCCTTGGTCTGATTATCTTGGTAGTTGCAAGAAATGCCGTATGAGGAGGGGAAGAGTGAGAAAAGGGGGCAGACGTGGAGAGAGGGGAAATGGGAGGCTAAATGGGTTGCCCACTGGGAGCCTTGGAGCCAAAAATAGAGACAGACCTCAGATACTGTTTGTGCGTTAACCCTCTGCTTCCAGCCATTTGGCCTGAAATGGAAGGAGGAGGCCAAAAGGCATAAACACAGATTGCGGTTGGAGTTGAAGACAGGAAGTATCAGATGCATCAGTTTAACCCACTTGCGTCAAATTTAGCTTCAGGCACACACATCAGTTTCTTTCACAGTCAAGGTTAACTTCTGTTTTAATTACATGAAGGTAAGTTCTCCAGTTGTTGAAGTGTTTTCAGTAGAATTTCATCCGGAGCAGAAAGTGGAGTTGACAAAAAAATACACTCTCAGCCCTCCTGTGTTTTTAGCTCTGTTAGCTATTAGCTCCGTTAACCAAACACACTGCTAACAAGCTGACTTCAACATAGATTTGATTATCATAAATTAGCTTTTACTGCATTTACTGCGTTCTTTTGCATCTTTATGATTCATATAATTGTATGTCTTCATTAAGCAGCCAGCCGTGGATAGCAGAGGCATAAGAGGATATACTGTCGGTTCAGTTTGCCAAAAATCACAAGTGTTTATCAGCTTTTTGCAAGAGTCTTTCTAGCCTCAGAGTGCCAAAAATTACATTATTCAAAATGTTTGGCCTTAAAAGACAACAAGTAAGATGCTCTCCCACTTAATTTTTGCTGTCTTCTCTCCACTTTTGCTGTCCTATAAAGGCGTAAAAACAGGCGTCTCACTGTGATTTGTTCACATCGCTTCCGCAAAAAGTTATCATCATAAAAGGATTTGAAACATCAAGGATTTCTCTTGTTGATTGTTATCATCAAAAAGCAGCGCTGCCCTTTCACGGCGGCATTTAGCTGCCAGTCAGAAGAGCGTTATTGTGTCGGGGAGCCGAACATTTTACTATCTCGTCTCGTGCTGAAAGCTTCGCTGGAAGCTGACATCTTCATTTGTTTAATGTCTGGACAAACACGCTGATAATCTTCTTGTTTCTGTGTTCTTCTGTCTCATTTTTATCTGTCTGACTCCGTCTCCCTTCAACACCCGATATCTCTTCTCTTTCCTCCCAGTTTCTGTAAGCTGTCTCCACTCCTTTAAATACAGAGACATTATGACTCATCCTCTCTTCTTTCCTGTCGTCATTTTTTTTTATTTATTTCATATTTTGTTTTGCTTTCTAGAGTCTCAGATCTTCTTTCGACCTTCCTCGCCTTCCTTTCTGTCCCTCTTCCTCTCTCTGGGTTTGGGGTCTTGACTTCATCCCTGGCGGGACCTTAACTTCCTGCCGCCTCTAACAGATAACACACACACACACACACACACACACACACAGCTGGTTTATGTCCTCCACACTGCTGTTGTTGATGAAGTGCTTTCCCATAGTGGTCACCAGAACAAGAACAACCACATGTTTGGTTTCTTGGAGTGGTTTGCTGTTGATAAGCTGACCGTAATATGATCCGTCCCAGTCTGCAAAAAATTAGCATTTTTGTGACTGCTCTGTTTTTGACTGTGTGCACTTTTATACAAACTAAAGTCAAGCACACTGACTCACTATGATAGAGGATATGTCTGCAGCTAGCAACTTGCAAACAAGGTGAATTATCTCTCTTTGCAGTATCATTATTTTTTTCTTTAAAGTTCACATGAAATGAAACTGAGAGGTTGTTTGCTTCAGCATATGTTTCCTGTAAAACCAGTCTGGTAGGGAAGGACTTGTTGTTGCCAACATCCCAGACTGATGGCTGCCAATTTGACCTCAGTGAATAGAGTACTGAGGTGGTTTGGACTTTTGGGTGAAGAGGACTGCTAATGTTAGCTGTATTACTAAGCGAGCAAATGGTAAACGTATAACAGCAGCTAAACTGTAAATCGCCTCTGTACTGGATTCCCTGTCGTCAAACTGGTTGTGTTTGGTCTCCAAGTTTGTGTTTTGACCCGGCCCTGTTCCTAGGACATAACATTTAAACCTGGACACGGCCTTCATTCCTATGAAAGCTGCTCAGTGGCATGAAGTCAAAATGGCTCGACTTTCCAGCAACATAAACACCCGGATCTTCCGTGTTGTAGCAGCCATAGAGCGTTTGCACAAGAGACTTCAGCCGACCGAGCCATCTGACATGAAATCTCAGCTCTGGTACTTCTGAAAGGTCTTATTTGTGAGAAAAGTTGATTTTTGATTCATTCCCATTTTGTCAAGTACTGAAGCTTTGGGATGGCGGCCAACCTGTCCTACAATCCCAAAGCGTTAGCATGTGATGAGCTGGGAACGGGACTCAAAAATAAACTTTTTTTCAGTTGAAGTTGAAGACTGATTGAAGGTTGGTGGGATATTAGCTTATATTGGCTGGTTCAAGCTTACGTAAGCACTTGTGGCATTTATTTTTACAGGAAGAACACACGACTGGAAAAAAGAGACAATGTTCTTTGGCAAATTTGTCAAATAGGAGCACAACCATGACCCTGGCTACCCATACTCCTACCTTAGTGATAACTATGTAATATTAGCTAGCTAGCTAGTAAGCTATTGAGACATCAACAAACTAGCTATTGTTTTATGCCTGTTATAAAGAAAAGGACCACAATACTTTGAAACAACCCTCTGTTTGAAACCAGAGCCGTCTATCACAACAAGAACCAGGACTTCGGCCTGGTAGCGCCAAGGGGTCCACTGGGATTGGTCCAATGAGTCAAAGTGAACTACACACATATCTGTCGAACTGAAGTTTCCAAGTTATTTCTAATTCACATGATAATCTCAAAACCAAGTCTGCAGTCTGTTGAGCGAGATAACGCTGCAGAGCTGGGTATTCAGTCACAACGTCAATGTTTTATTTTGATTTCCATAGTTTTGAAACAGAACCCAGACGTTTTGCTTCGCCCTCTCTTTCTTCTGACCGAAAAAGGGAACGCTTGGTCCGAGGCTCCATTTTCTAAATCTGGCCTCATAAATGTCGCATTAACTCCTCGTCTATCAAATAAACTCACGTTAGAAACAGTTTTCTGGCTCCGTTTAGTTCATCCGAGAATGTAACGGACGTTTACTCCAGTGGCAAACAGGAAGGACGTCTTTAAGAGCGACGCGTCTGAGACGTAAAGTCGGGGGTCACAAGTAGCGGAAAACTCGTTCCTCATCCATCCACAAACACGTTATTTATTTTCATCTCGGCATTTATCAAATGGCATCTCAGGATTCTTGCCCTGCATGCACGGCGAGCGAGACAGCTGACTTTATCTCAGCGTTTTTCCAGCCTCTGATGGAGCCCTGCTGCTTTTTAAAAGGTCGGAGGGCAAAAGGTCTCCGGTCGGGGTCAGCAGACAATTTTTCAAGGGTGAATGTGTGTGTGTGTGTGTGTGTGTGTGTTTTAAAAAGGGTTAGAGTGGCAGTTCAGTGACCAAGAAAGAAATTCCAGATGTTGAGGAATTCGTCTTTACTGGGAATTTTCTGTGTGTGTGTGTCAGTGAGAGGAGGTCATGAGAACAGCAGAAAAACACAAACACACCACAAACACACACTTCCCAACGTCCTCCTGCATATTTGAACCAATCCCCACTTATTCACAGATAGCACACACACACGCTGCGTCACGGCTGCATCGCTTGCATTTATTCCTGAACAGATTCCGACCCAACTTTCCTGAATCTCTTGGAAGCTTTTCTCGGTACGAAGACTCGCCCAAGAAATTCCTCTTCTTCTTGTTGGGAAGGAGAAAAAAAAGGCCTCTGGAGCGACATTAACGCCAACGAACGCTGAAACCTCCTCTCAGAAAGAAACAATAGAAATGAAATACTCTGCAGACTGCGAGCTATAAAGGTGCCTTCACACCTACAGTTTGAATTCTTCAGGCTGAGCTATGGTGGAAAAGTTTACGTTGTCACATTTACAGGCACACTGGGGCTTTTTGAATCAGAGTCAGATTGGACATTTAATTGATGCATTTAGGAGGTTTAAACAGATGTGCATAGAGCTTCTGTAACTTCAGCAAAGCATTAATGGACTCTAGTGTTCATACCAGTTAAACACAGGAATGAACAGCTACATATGAAAGTCTGTGGCTGCCATTGTTATTGCCAGCTCCAAAATAAAATATAGATGATTGTCTTTTTATGATTTCTTTGACTGTCTGTGATTTGGCGGGTTTTTAGTGATGCATTTGGGGGTTTTACAAAAATATAAAGCGACAGTTTCTATTACTTTAGCACCACATTGATCGACTCTGGTGCGTCCAGTTAAATACATGAATAATTAAAAGTGACAAATTGTCTGATTTTCAATTTTCAATTCAATTTCTAATTCAATTTGGGCCAAAATACTTAAAAACAAACAATTTGTGTGCATTTCGTACACACGAGACAGACACAACCGTTTTTAGAAAAGAAACATGATTATAATTCTTCCCCAAATCTGAGCAAATGACCACCAATGACAGTCAGCCGAATAAGCTGTCAGCAGTTCCTGTTTGCAGTCTTCCAATGAATTTAATGACAGACACCGCTGGATTACTTTGTTCTGAAGAAAACCTTAAAACGTGATGATTTTCAGGTGAGATCTGGCAGTGTGACAGTGTCCCCATCTGTGGTCTGATTAATTTGAAGATGTGAATTACAAAAAGGTTACAATATTTAAACTTGCATTAAAATTATGGCATTGTGTGTTTTGGAATGTAAAAATGACAGATTTCAATTCTAAATGCTGTGCACAACTGAAAACAACTTTTCATTTTGTTTACATGATTGCATTTTATTATCGGCAGCCCTCGTCTTCCGTATACATCAGGAGTTTGTCCTTGCTTTGTTTTTTCTTCCCTTCCTGCAGTCAAATGTCAGCATTTGTCTGAGCTTCAAACCTTGAACGTCTGCATTTCTGGGGTCATTTCCTGTTTTGGGTCAGACCACTTTCTTAATAAGACTCTGAGTCTGCAGCCGACAGGACGGACACTCACACCTCTTTTTATTTGGCATCAGCAGAGTTAACATCTGGCTTCGGTCTCACAACCTTGAACCAAATGAACAAAAATGAGTGACTTGAGCTCCATTTAGTTGCAAAAGATGAAAATAAATCTCAATTAACACCAAAACAGAGGCGACTGTAACAGCTAGGGGGCAAAATAAGACATCATTTCTTTAGGAAAAGATTTTTGGAAACAACTGTTCAAAGTCACTTCTGTCGTCATTTGTCAGCCTTGAGAAAACTGAGCTGTCTGAAGGTTTCTGAGCTGCTTGCTTGGAAGTCTTTAACATATTTCCCTTCGAGCAGCATCCCCGTTTCCTGGGAAGAGGTCGTGTTGACGATGAGCTTCATCCAAGAGAACAGAGAAAAGGCTAAAGAGCCAGAAAAGCTCCATTTGATCTTTATCCGTCTGTCAGATGACGACTGCTTGTGATCTTAAAATGCTTTGATCACCACAGAAATGGTCAGACGTGCCTTTTCAGGACATTAACGGCTTAAATTCCCACAATTAAAAGTCATCAGTCTTCGATGTCGAGGCCATGTTTCTCCAGCTCTCCATCACAGAAGAATCTTTTTTATTTCCATGGGAGCTCTTATCTCCTCCTACACTTTTCCGGTCCCGTCCTGCCATCAGAGCGTCGTGGCCGACTTGACTTTGGAGGAGAGGACCTGCCTGAACCTCCTCTTCAGCTCCTGCATGTTGGGAGATTTGGGCCGGGCCAGGTGGAGGCCGCCTCGCCGCTTCTCCCCGTTCCCTCCACCGAACGCCCGGATCACCTGGAGGTGTTGAAGTGTAAAATGTCAAACCTTAACCTAAGATTCATTTTCTACCAATGTGGTTTCATTAAACAAACTATAAAACCTTCAAATAGTGGATTTTTTTTTATATATAACAACTATTTATCACTGGACCAAGTCAAGTTAGTCGTGAATATTACTGTGGATTGTTTTGTTCTTCTATATTAACACTGTATCTTGAATATACAAACTTGAAAACATCATGTTGATCAATGTGTCCGAACAAGACTGGATCCTGGTTTGAGTGAGCTACTGTATTTTCTTCTTATTAAGTAATAACAAGTGTGTTTGCAAACATTTTTCATTCATTTTTAGTCACTTTTACAGCCGCCTGATGAGTGTAACTCTAAATTAACACTCTCCTTTTATCTCTGTTTTGGTCTCCACCACATTCTGAGAGACATATGTGGCTCTTTTAGCTGCTGAACGCTCCACTGTGTTCAACAACTGCACTCTAACGCTGTCTTTTTGCTATTTGATGCCATGGAAATCTGGTTAGATGTTTTCTTTTTGTGCTAAAACCGAAACCATGAGCTGAAAGAGGCTAAAATGCTCGGAATAGCTCAGGGGAACTGCAGAGATTGGTGCTAATTCTCTGATCTAAACACCTCTGAAGTTAAAGCTTGCTTGGTTTAAATGTCTATAATCAGGTTTGAATGTTAGATCTGCCGTCTTGAAGGAAACGAAGCCAAATATAATGAGCGCCTGAGCTCTGAACTCTTATTACTCAACCAGAAAAGGCAAATATACAGAAGAGACCGATGGGGGGCTGGTATCTGTCTTTCTGTCCGACAAGACAAACATTAAGTATTTTTGTATTTTTTTTTTTTCCCGGAGCATCAGTGGGAAACAGCCTGTAATCCAGAGTTCCCACAGGAAGTGAAAATCAAAGTGCATAACGTCCTGATGTCTTTCTATAGCGGCTCCATGAGAAAAGAAAAGAGTCTTGCATATAAAAAAAAACCCCAGCAGAGCTAAAAACAGTCTGACATCTTTAACAGAGCGATAAGTGAACAAACAACAGAAGAAGTCCCACCTCCTGACAGAGGTGCAGGAAGGCGGTGTGGACGCCCTCGTGGTTCTCTCTGGCCGAGGCCTCGAAGTAAACTCCTCCTGTGAGCAGAGGCACATTCAGATCAGGGCCGCTCTTATCTGTCAGATAACACTTTACATTCCTCACTCATTAGGCAGCATGGAGGATATAGAGAGGTGTGTGTGTGTGTGTGTGTGTGTGTGTGTGTGTGTTTTAGTGACTCCACACTGGTTATAATTGGATCAACATCTGCCAGATGCCTGAACAAATTGGCTACTGTGGGAAAGAATTTGTCTGCTGCGCTAACTGCATTTGAATCACGTTGAATCAACAGAAACATTTTGAAGCTTTGTTTAATGTCGTGGACTTGAATAAAGGGGATGTGAGGAACGATAACTGATGTTCGGGGGAATAAGATGAAAAAAAAAAGTGATGAAGTCAGAAGAAGAAACATAGAGGGCAGGATTCATAAAGAAAATGTAAAAGGAAGATGTTAAGAAATGTTTTTTTATTTTGTAGAATTGACTTTGCATTGTACAGTTACATATCATATCATTTCCTACTGAATCGTATCATCACTATCGTTCTGTATCATTTAGTATCATATCGTTTTGTAACGAATCTAATTTTTGTGCTATTGTACCGCATCATATCGTATTTAATCTTTTTTTTTTATGTTGTATTGTATCATACAATTTCTTAACGGATCATTTTATGCCATAGTGTATCATTGTGTGTAGTACTGTTGCATTGTATGATATTGTTTCATATCGTATAATATCGTATCACATCATATTGTATAATGTCTTTAGTATCGTATCGCTAAATCATATTTTATCCTTCCGTGTCGTTTGCTATTGTATAAGCTATAAAACATGCATTAGCATTCTCAGAAGCCAGGTTTTAACAAGTGTGTCAAGGTTTGTAAATCGGCATTCAACAGAGCTTTTGACAAGTAATGCAAGTCCTGTATGTACACGAGATAAATTTGATAAATGTGGCTGAAAACGAGAAATATGACACAACATGCAGAAAGAGGAAGAGGAAGAGGAGGAGGAGGAGGAGGAGGAAGAGGAGGAGGAAGAGGAAGAGGAAGAGGAGGAGGAGGAAGAGGAGGATGAGGAGGAGGAGGAGGAGGAGGAGGAGGAGGCCCCACCTAGCGAAGCTGCCAACGTCTCTCCTTCGTCTGCCGGCACTTGTCGGGCTCTGAGGAGGTCGCTCTTGTTGCCAACCTGCAGCGGATTACAGATTACAGGACAGATTAGATTACAGGGATTAGGGTTAGTAGGTAACTGTTGTCTGCTCCAGACGAGACGTAAAGACGGAGGCGCTGCTACGCTTGAAGCTGACATTTGAAAATTACATAACCCTTTAGCTGCATTCACTGACGTCTCCACACTGACCAGTATGACGGGTATATTTCCAGATGGGTGGATGCGTCGGACGTGTTGGTACAGCGGCTGGATGGTGCGGTAGCTGTTGTGGTCGGTGATGGAGAACACCAGCACGTAACCGTCCGCCCAGTAGATCGACCTGGAGGAGCAAGACGTCACGCAGCCGTTACAGAGTCTTACTTTAATACTTGTTTATCTCACATGCAAGTTAATGAGTCTGACCTGTTGATCTGCTCCTGGCAGTACAGGCCGTCTGCATCATCCTGAAAGATAACACACACAGAAAAGAGCAGAGTTTAAAGGAGCAGTCTGTAGGTTTGGGGAAGAAATCTGATGTTTTTTTTCTGCCTGAACAAACTAAACAAACAAACAAACTCTCTTTGTTTTCATGACTGAATAAACTGAATAAACACCTTTCTAGCTTCAAACTGTGTTCTGGAACCTTATTTTCCATCTTGTTATGGAAAAAGATAAACATATCTGACTTCATATCACTACCTCATTGATATCTTTATTAATATTGTTATTTTTAATTTGTGTTTTGAATCATCGATCTATTATTTAGTCTATAAAATATGAGGAAACTCCACCAAGCCTTTATTGGCTTGGCTAGATCATTGAAATGGGCGCTCAGTGATGTCGACAATCAGGGACGTCCTTACTCGTTTTCTAGGTTTTTTTTCTTCATTTAGGAATCACCTGTAGATTTGTCATCTTGAGCGAGGCGACGTAGGTGAAATAGATTCGACTATTTGAGTTCAAATTGCGGTCGTCTGACTCTTGGTTCCAGTCATCGGTCACGTCGTTTGTCAGAGTTTCGGCACTTGAGCGACTCAGACAGAGCTTCCAATTCTCAACCCACTCAGAGGAAAACATTTCCTCATTCCTCGGAGTTAGTTGAGACTTTAACTCAGCAGAAAGCAACAATTTGCAGTGGAAGAGCAGGAAGTGGTGTATTGTTCATTCCCAGTGGATGAGTTCATATCCCAGAACAATATTATTGTCGGTTTAATCTTCTCCTAACCACAACCAAGTTGCTAAGTCGTCTAAACTTGAAAATAAGACAGTAACGTGTCTTCGTGCAGTACTGATGGAGGTGCATCATCAGCAAAATGTGCATATGGTTTTCCCCAAAATGTCCCAGAGTCATTTAAAGTAAGTTATCAGGTGGTGATCTCCCTGAAAAGGCACAGCGCCAACACAAATAGTCTCTTTATGAACACACACCTGCTGGTTGGAGTTTGAAGTCATAACTCCCAAACCCAGCGGACCGCCCCTGGAGCCCCCTCAGGAGCAATTAGACTTCAGGTTTGGTGCCTTTTACCAGCAAAAACACGTTTTCTGTAAACAGGAGTTGATTAGAAAAATCTCTCCTGAAGCTGCTTTTTTAGTAGCCCTCCAGGAGTTCAGTAACTCCTCGACCTCGCTGCCTCCACGCACCAATTATTTTGGGTCTCTAATCTCTGGAAGCGCCATCGTCCCGGCTGCCAGGAGGAGCTTCCTCGCCCTCCGTTATCTCCCCCAGCTGGAGGAAATGAGCAGCTCTGAAGGCCTGGTTTTGTAAACAGGCTGCCGGTGTGGAGCCGGTTGGCACGTTGCACTCATTATACTCATCAGAGGCGAAGCGATTGGACAAGAGGTCACTTCCTCTGACTTCAAATACATTCCTGAAGCTACTTTAAGATAAAAAAAAGCCAGTTTTTCTGTCCAGGGCAATATCAAAAATGAGATCTCGACTTTTTCAGCGTTCCCACCCAGTTTATGAATTGCAGATGCAAACTTTAAATATCTCTAATTGCTCTGTGATTCATAAAACAGAGCAAGCAGGTCACTAAAAATGGAAAGCTTGTTTATTTGAAAGGGGTTTGAGGTTTTGTTTGGTTTGAACTCTTTGCACCGCAGATCATCTACTGGTGGTTTCCCAACCGATTCACCTCGTGACACATGACATTTTCTCTTGTGGGTAAAATAAACACAGCGCTACAAGTCGAGTCACTACTGCTGGAGCTACGACTCGTTCACAGTCAGGGGGTTTGAGCAGAAAACGTTGGTTTTAATAGAATCACAAAGCTCCTCAAGACGCCTGATGTTGACTTTTCATTTCCTGCCTCGCCTGGATTGTATACCTCAACAGTCGGCTTATCCCGGCAGACCCCGTCAAACAACGACACACACTGAGGACACATTTTGTTTGGGAAGACAACAACACCAGTGACAGTGTTTGACCACTTAATGGTCTTTGAGCAGTGCAGTGCCAAAACAACACAGCAACCAGCACCACAAATTAAGATACAAGGATCTTGCGGGTATTTTAACATTCGGGAAACAGCTCGCAAAGAGAGTTCATCTGCTGTTGGTTTGTGGACGACTGTTTTAAAGCCTTGAGTTCGGCAATATGGCCGTCAATGTGTTGGTTTTTTGGAGGGAAGAAGTGACCATGTGTGGACGAGAGGGTGGAGCTATGGTCTGATTGGAAACCCAACGACGCGCCTTAAATCGTACCCTGCTTTATCTTCATTTTACTCTAAATGGGGCCATAATTTACGATTATGAACTGTGTTGAAGAGGACTTGAAACTAGAGACTGAGACTAAAAACTCATCAGGAAACTGTTTGCCGAGGTAAACAATCAAGTGAGAAGTCGGGCTGTTTTCTCATAAGCTTAAATTCAACTGGACATCTTTTTGAAACCGGTGGAGTCGGCCCCCTACTGGCCTGTAGTACGAATTCAAAGAAGGAAAAAGCCAAAAGAAGAAGATCTTAAAAAATTTACTTTCAAGGGTTTCCAAAGCTGAAACACCTCGAGGAGAGTTTGTGTTTTACATTTCCTGCTCGTAAAACACCCGAAAACTGTGCGATGGAAACACAACAGCTGTCTTTCTGCATCCAAATGTTACCTGGAGAGCGACGCAGGGGGTATCCTGGATCTGAAGCGACACTTCCTCCCCATCCAGCGTGACCTTTCTGGAGTAGAGCGCCCCTGGAGAGGACGAAAGAGTGCGGGCGGGTGCATGAACGAGTGGATCGATAAAGTGGGGTTTTCCTCTCTGGAGCAATCCGTCAGTAAGTGCTGTTATTTTTTTTCTCTGCTCGCTCTGACAAATGTTCCCTTCTCTTATTACAGACAGATGGATGGAAACTCACCAGTGTTTGCTTCATAGTCCCCGATGAACCTCTTAGTCAGAAACCTGACGATCAGAGCTGAGAAGAGACGAGAAAACGAGTTCAAGGAGGGAAGAAAAACGTCAGATTCAAGATGATTTATGACAATTTTATTAACCTGTGCAGGAAAATATGCTAACCTGCTGCAAGCCTACTGACCTATATAACACTTAAACATTTGCTCTCAACATGTGTTTCAGGAATTTTCCCGTTCTCCGACACATAGTTTTGTTTTTTTTGTTTTTTTTTCTCTCATCGCAGAGAGATAAGCAAAAAAAAAAAACAGGCCCAAAGTCTGAACTGAGAAAATGATTCACCAATACTCAGAATCTGCTGTTGCAATCCTCCATGCGTCACCTTATTCTGGTTAATGATTTGCCTTTATCTGTCTCTTGTTGTTCTGGATTTCTGGACTGATTTTTGCGGGGCCGCTCCACGTTCGCCTCAACAAAGTAAGAACTTCTATCCTCCCATGGATCTCACATATTAAAGGGCCACTCAGGTGTTTCAGTGCTGCATAATGTTTTCGTTGTGTTTATGTTCCATTAAAATGAGCCTCCATGTTTGTACAGTAGCCCCAGATGGACAAACTGAACACTGGCTCGGGGGAGGAGCCTCATAGAGAAGGGTCAGACGAGGGGTATTCAGTTGGCCACACAACTAAACACCATTAAAAAAACTACAACACCGGACTTGAACATTTAATTCTGTTGTTGTTTTTATCATTTTGCTGTTGTTTTTGACAGATACTACAGTTGTGATGTTTTTCCTTAGTAGTAGTAATGAACAATTCTTTTATTTATTGCACTGAAGACTATTAAAATCATAATCATAATGTGTCATTAATGTTTATACCAATCGATTATGTTTTCTTACGCCTACACGTCACTGCAGCGCTGTAGTAATTCATTACAAGACTGTTTAATCACATATTTTGCATTTATAAAGATACATTTCCCCATTTTACGGTGCTTTTATCAAATAGTGACCATTTTGCACTTATAAATAATAATATACAGTGCCTATGAAAGGTATTCACCCCAAAGTAATCACTTTATAACATAAGATATTTTTATTATTATTCTTTCTTTTGTAGAAATCTGTTTTCACTTTGACATTAAAGAGTTTTGATTGTAGAATTGGTGTCAAAAAAGCCAAATTATACTGACCATGTCTCCATTTATAAAGCAATAAAAGGAGAATACACTGAATATGTATAATAAATATATCTTTAAAAAAATAAAAATATCAGAAGACTGAAAATTAATTTTGATGATAATATTTTTGTATCCTTATTCAAGTAAAATTATGATTTCAGAACATTATTTGAGTATTTTCTACATTGTGGCTTTAACTTTAGCTCAACTAAAGGATTTCAATATATTTCCATAGCTGAATATAATGAAAAAAATCTAAATATTAACAAATAAACACAAATAAATTATAGAAAGCTTGGCTGTGAGTTTTGAAAATGACAGGTTGGATGCAGAATGTCGCCCCCTGCTGTTCAGGACTGGTTTTAAATCATTTCCACCACATTTCCCACAACTTTCCCTCAATATTCCCACTTATTAATAACAACCATCTCACATATAATCCTGACATCATGTTTCATGCATGCTGAGTGTGTTAATCAGCTGTTATCATCAGGTTGAGATGCATTAACTCTCCTCGTTAATCCCTGCAGGACATTAAACTTCATTTTCCAGCACTATAAATCCTCCATACATCTCGTACCGGTTTTCCCGACGTTGCTCGCTCCCAGAACCACGATCTTCACCGTCTTGTTGGGCACACAGTCCAGCAGGGGATACTCCGGTATGGGGACCAGCAGGAAGTTCCCAGACCCGCTGCTGCTGTTCATGGTTCCCGGTGCAGGGTCGCCAGTCAGCCGCATTTAGCTCCCACCTCTGCCCCCCCACCCCAAAGACCAGCACCCTGAAATACACCGCCGCCCCGCTGCAGACCCCCTCCAGACCAACCCAAAGATCACTCCAGCGCTCCCACGACCATCCTGCACAGAGCTGGAAGATTTTTTTTTTTTTAAAAAAGAAACTCCTGAAGTTATTATTTTTTTTTTTGGTTGTGAAAAATTCCCAAATATTTTCCAGGAATTCCAGCTCCAGATCAGTTTTCCTTCAGCTGAGGGAGAGAGAGAGAGAAAAAGTTTGAACTCCTCGTCGGATCTCTCAGAGAATCAGATCGGATCACCAGGAATTTTTAATATAAATACGAGCGAATAATAAAAAGAAGTAATCCGGTTCGCATCGAGTCCAGATGCTTCTGACTGCGGACGGAGAGGAGGAGGAGGAGGAGGAGGAGGAGGAGGGGGGAGGAGGAGGAGGAGGGGGGAAGACTTTGGACCATCCCCTCTGGGCTCCTCTATCCAGCCTGGACCCACATATCATTACATATCTCCAGGCCAATAATAATAATAATAATAATAATAATAATAATAATAATAATAATAATAATAATAATAATGCACATGTTTATGATACAGGTAATTTATTATCAAGAAGAAAAAAACCCATAAAGATAAGATATAATACGGTATATCTAACCCTATTAAACTGATTATTATCTATGTTCAATCAAACAAGCGACTCTTTTAGCTGAAACCATCCAGGTGGTGTTTGTTTTTAATCCCTCAACTTTCATCTCCTCTGTGAACAAAGAACTTACAAAGGCCAGCACACATACAGACGAGGTGCATTTAATTAATGACGGGTTCTGATTTGTATAAAAGTTTAAAACCCACACAGAGGAGCGCTCGTACCGCCAGCGTCACCAAGCACCGCCCGCCTGCTCCAGCCCTGTGCTGGGAATCGAACGGGCCGATGTTGTGCGTCGGCGACACTCCCTCACAGATTCCCCAGGCTGCACGAGAGCGGAGCCGCTTCAAGTCAGACAGCTGCCAGAGACAGCAGCCACACCGGAACACGCGTCTGGGACCTTCAAGATAAAATACAGAAGCGTCCTCAAATATTTTATCTTTATTAGTTTTTGTGTCTTTTAAAATTTTCCTTTTGCTTTTGTTACTTAGTACCTGAATTTCTGTATATTACTGTTATTGGGGGGAAAAAACAACGTCTTTAAGCTCTTGATTTTAGAAAATCGAGAACACAAAAGGCCTAAATTAAGGTTAGCTAGTGGCTAATATTTGCTAATGTTAGCTTTACTTTAGCTTTGCTATTGTAAGCTTACTAATTAGCTAGGTTAGCTATACAATTTTAGGTTAGGTTTTCAGTCCAAGGCGAAGTGGAGAGGGATGTTAAACTGTATAACATCTTGATTTCATTTTTAAAAACTAAAGAACTTGACTTATGTAAATACTTAAAATAATCAATGTACTTTATGTAGTCGGTGGTGGAGTGTTAGCTAGGTCGCTCACCATAGAGACTCTAAATTCATTAATATTTAGGTGGTTGAAAATGTCATGAAAGTGTCAAAATGTTAAATAATAATAAACAACTTTTTGTTAAACTGTATGAAAAAGCTGGACACAAGATGCTTTAATAAAGGTTAGCTAGCGACTAATATTAGCTTACATTGATACTGTATTAGCTTTGCTAAAGTTAGTGAGCAGATTAGCTAGGTTACACAATTTTACGTTAGATGGTCGGTGGAGAAGTACTAAACTAAAATGTGTACAAAATCTTGATTTTACTTAAACAAACAACTAAATATGTTAATGTTAAATGCTTGTAAGTGTCAACAGCTAAAAAAAATGTATACATTTTAGGCTATTTAAGTTCCTAACTTTTGAAAATTTTCCAAGAATTGTGGACTCAAGAGGCCTGACTCAAATTTAGCTGGCTAGTTGTTAGCTAATGTTAACTCTGCACTAGCTTTTTTTAAAAAAAGTTTTACTTAATTTACACAATGCAACTGACAACAGGTAAAAGTTCAACAACAGAAACAATGTATGCTCCTTGTTTGTATTGTTTGTGCTTTGTTATTGTTAGCTCGCAAGTTAGCTTGATCAGCTAACGTTAGACATTATGCGTGTGAAAGTTCACCGTGGGAACAGGGGACAGGTTTAGGTTTCAGTCCATAAGGATGTGGAGTGAGGTTGAAGGGGTGCAAAATCTTTATTTTCCATTAAAAAATAGACTATTAATATAATAGAATTTAATTTATCCCGCCTGCATATTATTTTGAAACGCCGGAGCGGAAGTCGTGCATGTCCTCCTGCGGCTCTTCACCATTACTACCAGACAGGGGCAGAAGGCTCTCCCCCGGAACTCTGCAGCCGCATCGGCTCTGATAATTTCAACATCGGGGTTCGGTCCAACATGGCGGCTTACGGATGGAAATACTGATGACAGTCCGAAAGATCGCCTCGATTTGTACGATGGTAAGCGACCGAGACCAGGCTTCTGCGGGCTGGATCCGCGCGCCGCTGCGCCTCTGTCCGGCGGGCGCAGGACGCTAAGCTAGCTGCTCTGCTAGCCTGTTTGCTAACCTCACTGGGGCAACATGATTAAAAACACAAGAGGGGCTTCCAGAAAGTTGTACAGCTCAGCCTGTTTACTGTAGCTGCCCGCCCCCGTGCGTGCATTCAGCCTCGCTTTGAAAACGTGTCGGCGTTGGGCGCATTTAAAGCTTGTTTGGCAGTTTTTATTAGCCAGCTTGTAGTTTGTTTACGCGAGAAGGGCAGGGGTTGACCAACGGGCGAAAACTAGCTAGCTTAGCCTGCTAGCCCAACGGTAGGTAGCCCCCCTCTGTGGCTGCTGGGGCAAAGTTGTTTACTCGCCGCCCTGTCACATTCTCAGTATGTGATGTGAGTACAGCCATTTCACACGATATATGAGATTATAGCTGGACGTGTGTTCGGGTACAGCGACTGTAAACAGTCACTGGTGTCTCTTAAATCTGTATCTTGATGGAGTAATTCAGCATTTCCTGTCATGGGATCCACCCTGAATGTTTCCTCTGGTAATGGAGTGTGGGCTCATGTTGGTGGTCAGAATCTGGCAACACACTGTCTATTAGTCTTAATTATTTAAGTTAAAGTGAGTCAATCAAAGCCAAAACCCTCTCATCCTTCAGATCCACACATTTTTTATATATATATTTATGTATAAATAATGAAATCCTCAGTGCTCCTCTCTTCCTGAGTGCCTTGTTTTTGAACATGATACTTATTATTGATCTGTGTGCTGAGGCTCTGGGAGGTTGGAGGTCAGAGGTCAGCGGTCCTTGGATCAGCTGGTAGGTGCCTGTAAACACTTGCAGACCCTCCAGGTCTTGAAAGGCTGCCACCTGTTTGACGGAGCAAGGTTATAAACAGGTCAGACCCCCATGTCGCTGCAATCCTTTCGCTCCCCGTCCTCATTAAAAGTGCCGACTCTTGTCATTGTGTATTTGGCGGCGTAGTTAAGGCACAGAGGCGTGGAGGGCGGCGTGGAGGCAGGCAGGGGGAGATTATGGCTACAAGATTAACTTCTGACTGTAACTTATCCTGTTTCTGCCCGCTGCACCTTCCCGAGCCGACAGACGGTTCAGCAGATGCCACAGCGAGAAGAAGAAGAAGTCTGCAGCAGCCTTTTTTTCCCCGAGTTAATGTGTGTGTCTGTGTGGAGACCACACACACCATGTTCGTGTAAAGCCATTTAAGTGTGAAGGCCGGCGACAACCATTTCCTAGACAAACACTAACGAGGCTGACCATTTAGCTGCGCCTGGCAGGTTGTTCGCCTGGCGCGTTTGCCACTTTTGGCAGCCGACCAGTTGCTGCCCGGAAGGTATTTGTTTTGTTTTGTTCCCCCCCCTAGGAAAATCAATTTCGATGGTGAAGCCGTGAAAGTCACCAGAGGGGCTGGACAGAACCAGAGCCGGGCAGTTTTCGACTGATCGGTGGGGGAGTGTAGGAGGGGAAAAAAAAAACGTATTAATGGCGAAAAAAAAATGTGTGAAGAAGCTCACTCTGGACGGTCTAACGATGGTCCTATTTCTGGTCTTGGGCCTGTGTTTTCCCAACTCTGTGATGACTCATATAAAAGGTTTAGCTGCTGAAAAGGTGTGCCGAGGGATCTCGTTCCAATCATGGATTATTAATGTAATGTAAAATTGTGCAACAAGTAATGAGAGAGTTTTTAACTGACTATATCAGTCTTTTTTTGTACTCGTTCATCTTCTAATACTGATTAGAAGATGGCCAGTCACACCTTAAGGTGTGGCTGGCTGATAAGTGGAGTTAATCGGTTAATTTTGTGGTTGAGGACGATCTTCCGCCACCGCTCCCACAAACAGCCGCTAAAAAGCAGACGACATTAGCAGTAATTTTCCCATTGATGAGAAAAGGGTCCCGGCCATTACAGATGTGGTTCCAGCGCAACACGTCTCCTCATCGGCCCCTGAAATGTCTGTCAGACGCCAGACGCCCAACGCTGTGACTGCCCCGCTTTTGACTTCCTTGTCAGGCCTCTGCTGCTGAGCGATCCTGCTGTCTGAAGGTGACGATCAGAGTTCAGCCTTTGGCTGATCTCCGGGTCCCGTCCACTTCCTCTCCGAGAGGCTCCTCCCTCTCCCGCTCCACTTTGGCTTTAGCTGCGAACTCGACCTGGATGTGTCGGCGTGCCGCTCGAATCTTGTCGTTCTGTTTTCGACGGCTTTCCCCTGCAGCGTTTCCGTGTGGAGTTCATGCTGCAGGGTATGAATCCTGCTGTCTGATGGTAACGCCATCTGTGTTGTACCTGGCCAACTCGTGGAGAAGTCTCTGCTGAGACATGTCTCTGGAGTCTCCACATGTAACGCTGTTGTCTCTGATAATCAGATACTGTGTGCTTCAGACGTCGGCCTCGTGAAGCGCTCCTCTCCCACCTGGCCTCCAGCCAGAGGTAGTAGACCGGCTGGTCCTCCTTGCCAGAAATCCTGAAAGAAGAAAAAAAAAACAATGCAAACTAACGACAGCAAGCTTGCACCCTCATGTCCCGTGCTTCTGCCAACATGTGATGTCTACTACGCAAATGCAGAGCAAATTCTGAAGTTTATTTGCATATCGTCAGGAACACAAAATGCATTTTTGTGTATGAGAGGCAAAAATGTGAAAGTTCAGTGACAGATGTGTTTGCACTCTTATCAATCCCAAAGAGGCAAAACTGATGTATTTTTGTATGTAATGTATGTTTATTAAAGTGTTTTATCAGTAAGGGACACGTGTAGTTTTTAAGAGGAGGTGAGTTTAAAGGTGTGATGTGACAATTTCTGGTATGTTCACATGAGGAAAAACTAACTTTCCCAAAAGGCAAATGAGCTCCCTGGAAGTTTGGAAGTTGTTTGAAGCTAGAAGAAAGCTGGCTGATTTGTTTACAAGCATATCTTTAGGCGTGTGTTGGGTTGCACTTTACCCCCAGAAGGGAATCTGAGTTGGCTTTTGTTTCTTGTGATCATAAATCGTGTTCTTGTTAAAAGAGATTCAAATCAGAGAGTTTGTTTTCAGGGGCTATGTTGTCGAGACAGTGAGCTCCTCTCGCCTGATAGCGATGATTAATAAACCCAGATCTCACAATCGCTTCTCCTCTCTGTGTTGTGACTTGCTCTGGCTGAAGCTGCTGTCTGAAAGGTTCCCTTCACTTTCATTTTCAGCGGCTCAGGAAACACGAGTCATCTCAACGTTCTCACTTTTAGCTGAAGCGAGTGTTTTCGCAGCACGCGTTGAGCAAATCTTCCTCCTCCTCTCCGGACAGATGTTTGTTCTTCCCCTCTGTTCGCCTGTTTGTTGTGGCTTGTCGACGGCGTGGCCTTGTTGTCGGATAAATAACCTCGCTGACTCGCCTCTTGTTGACTCCACATGTGATAATGAGTAACGGCGGAGCGCCTCCTCTCATGCAGTTGTTCGCCCCAGAAGGAAAAGCTGCATCATGCTTATCTCCTCCGTCATTAGCTTCTTCATCCCCCCCCTTCTCTCTCTCTGTCTCTGAAAACTCAACAACATCCAGAAACAAGAGGTTTGATGATGAATGAGACAGATTTCTGACAATAACAGACTCTGATTGTGGGCTGGTTTTTAGTCATAGTGCGCATATTTATGACTCATTTGGCAGAAAGATTGATTTATCCGAGCAGCTGAAGTCGTCGTTGCAGAACTGAAACTAAACCACTTTTATTTGATTCTTACTCACGTTGGCAACGACTTTTAAACTGCACACACACGCTGAGAGTCGTGTCATGAGAATGAGACTTGACTGACGCTGTTTTATACGGTGTGGAACAGAGATGAGTGGAAGAAAACATGAAGGAACACTGCACAGATTGATCACAGTTTAATCTTCAAGGTTAATCATTGACCCGGAAAGTGTGGTGAACTTTATAACAGGCAGTCAAAACTGGAAATTCTGGAGTTTTGGGGAGTAAAAGAAACATTCAGATTCAAACAATATATAGAATAACACACATTTCTTTGCAGTGATCCCTCAAATGTGATGTTCAAACAGTTGTTCAAAAAGGACGCAGGAAGTTTTACTGTTAAACATCAAACTTTATTGTCCAAAATGACGTCAGTGCACTCAAAAAATACAGTATTAACAAATGTATTCTTATTAGACAACAATATTTTAAATACATTTCTGCTGTTTGCATTTTGAACGTTGTCCTACAAAACATGATAACAACTCTTTAAATTATGCAGTTTTGGAGAATAAACAAGCCGTTCTCAGTGGAAAACAAGGTCCCCAGAATACTGTCTGAAGCTAGAAGGGTGGCAGGGTCCGCCACATATAAACACAGTAAAAGAGGAACTTCATTTCAGCTCACAGTTGAGTCATTTGAGGACATCTGGGGGATTTTTTTTTTTTTTTGGGGCACTGTTGGGCGTTTTACAGAATCAGGAAGTGGCCTTAAATAACACACAGCACTCACAAACATATTTGACGCCTTCACAGCAACATTTTGTGACCTGATATCATGAAACCGATGGATATAATCGAACTTAACTTGACTATCGAGCTAAATCTGTAAACGCTTTACCTCATAATTGTACTTTTCAACACCCTGCAGTGAAACTAGCTGATTAAAGCTGAGACGATGTGCTGGGATGAGCCTGTTTTTGTGACATTTCTGCAAGCGAATGCACATTTTCACCACAAAGACGGCTTTTTTTAAATTACTGTAAAAAATGATGAGATGCGTCCAAAGCAGTAATGAAACTAAAAAATGGGGAAAAGAGAGCAGAGAGTGTGGAAATGGAGGAAGTGAGGCAGGAAACGTCAGCTGCAACAAACAGACGGTCGACGGTCCAGCAGAGCCGGAAAACAGAAAACAATGAGGAGGAAACTCATTTCAGCAGCGTTTGAAGGATTAGAATATTTAACATCAAACATGTTTATAAATGTCCATTAAATGTCTCCTCTTCTTCTTCTTCTTCTTCTTCTTCTTCTTCTTTCTTCTCTCTTCAGGGCGCCAATGCCTCTGCCTTGGAAAAGGAGATTGGACCGGAACAGTTTCCCGTTAATGAACACTACTTCGGATTGGTCAACGTAAGTGTCGGTCAGAGAGACTGCGACGACATCCTCCTCTTCTCTACTCTACTCTGCCTCGTCTCTCATCTCCGCCTCTTGTTTCTTCTTCTCTTCCAGTTCGGGAACACCTGCTACTGTAACTCGGTGCTGCAGGCGCTGTATTTCTGTCGGCCGTTCAGGGAGAAGGTGTTGGCGTACAAGGTGAGTGACGAGAGACGCTTTGAAACAAACGGCGCGTTGTGTTTGTTTATATTCAAGGGCGAGACGCTCGGCAGATGTTTCCCTTTGGAATGGAGCGAGGCCTCGCATCTGCATCGCTGACTGAACCGGTAACATAAAGAGAGTGATGCATTGTGGGATGTAGGCACTGTAATGGTGCCTGGTTCGTGTGTGTTTTTCTTTTTTTTTTTTTTTAAAGAGGAGCCAAAGAAAAAATATGGCTGTAGGTCAGAATGGTGGCAGAAGTAAAAGTTCCCATGTTTCCTCAAATACCTTGAAAGTTTGTGAGTTTGAGGAGGTGGGGCTCAAGGCCCTGGAATCATTGAAAGTGCTTGAATTTATATATTTTGTGCATTTCAAGTTGTTTTGATATTATATCTTAAAAAGACACTGAGGGATTTTCCTCAAATTCGACACAAATGTCCACCTGGACTCCAGGATGAACTGGATAAGGTTGAAATGTTGAGGTGACATTTTATATTCAAATGGTCAAAGTTCAGCTTCACGTGACGTTGTGCACACAAGGTGGTAAATCTAGTTTTCAACCTGTTCGTCGTGTGTTTAGTTTACGTTGACAGATCAGATCTTTTCAGTCGAGAGTTGACATCTACAAAAACAATCGAAGGGCTCAGAATAAACTCTAGTTTTACCAGTTTCTCATGGCTGTTGGGACACATCCAAAACATCTGTGTGTCTGTAATAGACTGCTGCAAATGATTTAGATGCAGAAGAAACCTGTAGGAAGAACATGTGCCACTGCTTGTCTGTACATGTGGATTTAAAAATGTCCTGTTGGCTGCGAGTGAAAAGTGAAAACATATTAAAAAAGGAATAGAAACTTTGTCAGGACATGTCAAGAAACCAGATTTGTCTTTGTTTGTCATGATCAGAAGACATTTTCTTCTTTCCTTCCTTCATCCTTCTTTCTTTCTTTGTCTGTCTGTCTGTAATTATGATTTTAATTATCAAGCAAGACAAGAATGAAAGTCTAACTCAAAGAAAACTGAGTGTGAGAGAGTGACTGAACAGTTTGTGAGCTTAAAGAATCGTGATCAAAATATTCAGTCAGAGTTTAAAGTAACAGCTGGTCGAATAAACAGAGTGACACAATACAATGATTACTGTGGCTGTAAATTAATTATTTTTGTAAATATGTTTAAAACAATGAAGAGGTTATGATTGAGGTTTCAATAGTCTGGAAATCTTTGCTGTAGGGACAAAAGTTCACTCTTCAGGAGAAACTTGTAAACTTCCTCTAACTGCTGCTCTTCTTCAGTTACCTTTCACCTGGATTCATGAGTGTAATATAAACACATAGGTCATCTTATCTCATTATGTTTGTCGTATCACTGCCGTAGATGAGATAAAAGGTCAAAGTTCATGCTGGTCGTTTCCTGGCTGCTCCTGGAGTTTATAGCTCTGTACATCCTTTTGTTTTTCCTTGTTTTCCAGGTGCAGCCGCGTCGTAAGGAGTCCCTCCTCACCTGTCTGGCCGACCTGTTCAACAGCATCGCCACGCAGAAGAAGAAAGTCGGAGTCATCCCTCCCAAGAAATTCATCTCGCGGCTGAGAAAAGAAAATGGTGGGTGTCGTTAGAAACGCGTGTGCAGCTGCTCCTCAAACGCATCACTTCCTGTCTCTTTCTTCGATTCCAACCCCAGTGTGGTGTTTTTAGAAATGTAAAATCTGAATCGTTCTGTATTTTTAAGACTTCCTTTCACCGTGGAGTGACACAGATGAGTTAAACGATGAGGAAGGCAGAGAAAAGGAGACAGAGGAGGCAGGGGAGGGTTATCTCAGCTGAGAGGTTAATCTCACAGCTGAGGGAAGCAGATTGTCCGCCAAAAAAAATCCTGCGGCGGAAAGCAGATGAAGAGGAAGCAGCGATCTTAATTGGCTGTTTTTATCCTACTCGCCAACTCGCACTGATGTTGTTTATGTTCCGTTCTCCCGTCTCTGTTTCTTTGCTGCTTTATTTACATTTTCTCTACGTCTATTTCTATCTTTCTACCTCCGTCCCGCCCTTCAGAGCTGTTTGACAACTACATGCAGCAGGACGCCCACGAATTCCTCAACTACCTCCTCAACACCATCGCCGACCTGCTCCAGGAGGAGAAGAGCCAGGAGCGGCAGCAGAATGGCAAACTGGTGCAGAATGGAGGAGGAGGTGGTGGAGGAGGAAGTGCAGGAAGTGAGGGAGGTGGAGGTGGAGGTGGAGGTGGAGGAGAAGGGGAAGGGGGAAAGGAGACACAACAGACCTGGGTCCACGAGATCTTCCAGGGAACGCTGACCAATGAGACGCGCTGCCTCAACTGTGAAGCTGTAAGAGCAGTTTTTAAGTATTTAAGTTGTTTTTTATTTGTTTGCATCACGCTTGAAAGAATAAGCGACCTCGAGCGTCTTCTTCTTTGGTTGCAGGTGAGCAGCAAAGACGAGGACTTCCTGGATCTGTCGGTGGACGTGGAGCAGAACACCTCCATCACACACTGTCTCAGGTGACGCAGCGCTCCCGTCAGTCAGCCGTGAAACATCTGTAATGCTTCTGATTATGGAATGACATCGTTTGTGTGTGTGTGTGTGCGTGTGCGTTTGTGTGTTCCTAACAGGGGCTTCAGCAACACGGAGACGTTATGTAGTGAATACAAATACTACTGTGAGCAGTGTCGCAGCAAACAGGAAGCCCAGAAGAGGTGGGTGACATCATCATCATCATCATCATCAGCTGGGTGCTGTTTATAACTGCTGTGAAGATAAAGAACAAGAGTTTCTTTCTTTCTTTCTTTCGCCCCTCCTTCCTTCCTTCTTTATTCCTTCCTTCCTTCCTTCCGTCTTCCTTCCCCACGTCTTTCTTTCTTTCTTCCTTCCTTCCTCCCTCCCTCCTTTCTTTCTTTCTTTCTTTTCTTTCTTCCATCTGATCAGTCAAGCGAAATGGATGTAATCAGTAACTATCTTAATAATAGATTGTGTGTTAATTGTTTGAGTCATTTTTTTTTTGCACGAGGAAAAGCAACACAATTAATTGTTTCTGGTTTGATGTCATGATAAGCTGCATATCTTCAGGGTTTACAGAACCACACACTCGTGTACTCACGGCATCATTATTTACTAGACTGTAGGTTTCAGACGCAGATCACAATCTTTAAAGTGATGCAGGAGCTCAAAGCTTGCGGCCGGTCGTCGCTGTAACCACACTGCCTGACGAGAATAGCGTCTCTCTGCCGCGAGGAGCTCGTCATCTAAACTCACCAGTGGGTCATCTCTGTGTCGGTGGTTACAACCGCAGTCGCACATCTAAATATGAAACACGGAGAAGTTCGTCTAAGCGGACACATTTGGTCACAGTTTGTTCCACGAGGCAGCGAGCCCTGAAAACCACAACTGACGTTGCTATGGCAACCAGGCAGGTCCTTCCTGTTACAAGTGACAAGGTCTTCATGAGTATTTAGAGTTGATGTCACCTTTTTTATTAGCACGTACGTGTCGGTGTAACAGCAGCTGGACGTGATGGGAAGTGATGCTGCTAAATTTTCACAGTGTACAGAAAAAAAAAGCTTCTCCCAGGGTGCATCAGTTTTTTTTGTTTTTTTTTTTCCATCTTCCAAAGTGCATCAAGTAGCGTCCATTAGCTTGAAAGGGGCTGAGCTGTCGGCAGTGGCTGCACCTCGTTTTAACACTGAGCAGAATGCTGTGAGAGCATCCGCCAAAGGTTCAGACAAATTAAGGAGGAGGTCTAAAACACACTTCTTGTTCTCCGGCTGGGGGTCTGGAACAGAAACAGCGTCAGCGTGGAAAGCTTTTGGCCCCTTTTTTCTCTGAGTGTGAATCTACTTCCTGGTGACCTTTTTCTTTGTTGCTGAGTGGTTCAAACCATCACAAACCTTCTTCTTTCCTGTCTCCATCAGGATGAGGGTGAAGAAGCTCCCGATGATCCTCGCCCTCCACCTGAAGCGCTTTAAATACATGGACCAGCTGCACCGCTACACCAAACTGTCCTATCGCGTCGTCTTCCCCCTGGAGCTCCGCCTCTTCAACACGTCCGGGGACGCCACCAACCCCGACCGCATGTATGACCTGGTGGCTGTCGTTGTACACTGTGGAAGGTAGGAGCTAACCCCATTATGTTAGCAAGTAAAGACACCCAAGTGATTTCTAAATATTGCAAAATGGATGAAATTATTATCAGTAATAGTGTAATTTCTAGTGGCTACAGGTCAGATTTCTGCAGGCTGATTTAATGTGCAGGATAATAAGCAGCCTGCTGTATTTCTGCACTAGACAGACTGATGAGTGCTGGTAACAAGGCTCGTCCCTCTCAGAGCTCTCATTAGCTTTGTTTGTCATGTTTGACTGCATTTATGAAATGATCCAGTCAAAACAGGAGCTAATGTGCGCTGATCTCTGACTCTGCTCACAGAGAACATGGATGTTGCTTAACGACAGAGCGATGTAGTTTGAATTAGAGAGGCACGATGTGGCTCTGGAGAAGAAATACAGACTTAACAACATTAGATACGCAGTTGGAATCTATGACTTTGGTTTAGTGCCACAAAATAAGATAATGGGAGGGTGCATCCCCAAGAAAATGAATTACTTGTGAAAAAATAAGCACAGTTTTGAGGAATTTGGTGACCAATGAGTGGAGAAAATGTGTAGAAATAATTTATTCATCACTCGTAAAGAACATAATGAAACAAACTCATCAAAAGTGTCACTTTAAGAATCATAAAAACAGGTAAAAGATGAAAAGTTAATTGCAGAGTGCGAACAGGTTTCTAGAAAAACATGGCATCATGTTCATGATCTGGAGTGTCATCTGAGGCAGATTAGCCTTAAGTTGTTCGTCTTAAAGTATGAGGTCATCTTCCAGTAAAGCTTTTCTCATGTGTATAAACATTATATATCAGCACAAAAAGCTTCATTTTCAGACTTACACTTTACTCAAAATTCCCCCAAATGAAAAAGATTTAACTCGAAGCAATGATGTTTTCAGAACAATTATTTCATGCTTCTTCTTTTTTTTTTTTCACTGGCGTCGCTTCAAAAATACGAGCCAAGTTCAAACTCCATTAGCCGTGCGTGTAATGCCTCTCAGGTGTTGTTTTCGTAACGTCTCCCTCTTGTTTTCCCTCCCGTCTGTCTCCACGCCGCAGTGGTCCCAACCGCGGACACTACATCACCATCGTCAAGAGCCACGGCTTCTGGCTGCTGTTTGATGACGACATCGTAGAGGTGAGCGGACTCAATTTCACTCCTTTTCTGAAGGATTCGCTTCAGGACATGTTGAATACAACCAGTAAACAGTCATTCAGTTTAGTTTTGGTATCTTGAAATGTAGCTTTATTTATTTTAGCATGACTATACAAAGATTAACAGCTTCCATTTCACTACACATCATCCCAGGGTTATATAGAAAAGAGTGGCAATACTCGGGTATAAACTTTGGTGATTAACAATGTAGGATTTGTTGGATTTATCCTTCTCTTTTGCATCTCAGCCTCAAAATATAGATAGAAAAGTACAGCGTTACAGCAAATTAGATCCTGAACATGAAACATATGGAAAGTAAACCGAGAAAAAGTGTATTGAACCTGTTTTCTCCCCCTGTTCCCTCATTTGCAGCTACTGATAAACCTTAAGATAAGTGTTTTACATGACATTAATGATTAAAAAAAAAGAGGCTTTCAAACAAAAACAGTCCCGGTCGAGGTCAGGGAAGATGGTGGTGCACCGCTGAGTCCGGTTCTGCTCGAGGTTTCTTCCTGTTGATAGGCAGTTTTTTTCTTGCCACTGTTGCCAATGGGAGAAATGTTGGGTCTCTGTAAATAAATTAATTAAATAATGAGTATGGTTTAGGCCTGCTCAATTCATGAGATGAGCCCTCTGTTGTGAATTGGTGCTGATTAGAAACCTTAGACTCTAAGAGAAAAACTTGAAATTGATATAAAGTTAGGGCAGAAAAGCGTATTATTTCTGGTATTTTACCTCTTGTCTGGAAGCAAAACGTTAAAATAACACTTGAAACAAACAGGTGACCAGTGGTAAGTGAGCATCAATTAGAGATTAAAATTCCCATCAGCCGTCCAAATTTCCCCACCTCGTTCCAACCAGACAGGAATCTCAACCGCCGGTCCCTCCACACTCTCGAGCGTGTAGATCCTGGCGCTCCGAATGTTGTGTCTGGATTTTCTGTGACGGGCCGAACTCGGATACCTTTGCTGAATAATGAGGAGCTGAAAGGCGGTTTAATGATCAGGATACGATTAGAGAGCAGAGAAGGGTGGTATGAGAGACGGATCAACATCGCTTCTTCTGTTCAACATGTTCCTACTTTGGTTGGACCGTCTTCATTCATCCCAGTTATGTAATTTTAAACCAAATGTCAGTTTGATCTGGACGACCTGGGCAGCACACGGTGTTCAGAAAATAAGAAACATTACAGAGCGTGTGCTCCAGCCTTCGCTCAAGCTTTTAACTTCCAGAATCTCTCAGTCCAGTAAGATCTTCTCCTGCTGATCTCCCGCTGCTTCTGCCACAAAACCATCTGCTCCCCTCTCTGACGCTGCGACGGGAGAAAACATGGCAGCCTTCGTAAAAAAAAAAAACAAAAACAAAAAAACAGCACAGTCTGACATCCTTCAAGCATGTGTGATACCGCTTAGCTAACAGTTTCTCAGCAGGCTGCCATCCACAGTGAAGCTGCCATGACAGCAGTCAGAGACGCTCACAGTTTGCATGATGAGACTGTCATGATTCATCAAACCAGGCAGGGAAACGCAGCAGCATCTCCAAACCCTCCGACCCCTCCAGTGTGTTACAAGTATACACAATCAGAAGTGTAGCTTTTAGCCAGCAGCGTGATGTAGCTCTTTAGTCATTGGCAGCTGACCACACGAGGACGAAGCCAAAGCCCTCGGCATGCTGCTGTGTGTCAGCCGGAGCCAAGTAACCTTTCAGTTCGTTCCTTTTTTTGGCACGAAGGAAAGAAAAACAACAGCGAGCCGCAGCGATGGAGCTATCAGCGGTTAACTGACCGTGCAGCCGGGATGGCTGAGCGTTCCAGGGTTTTAAGGAATAATCCGTAATAGACCCAAATGTACAAACAGGCATTTCTAAGATGTATAATGATGGAAAACACAAGATTTTAGGGTTAAAAAGGTCGAGAGGACATAGCTGATACCTCACACAGGAGTTGAATGTTACTGGTCAGTGAAATCTAAATATTTTCTTGGGAAGAAGAACTTTGTTAATTCGGTCTTAATAGCAAACATATCTTTAAAAGAATTGAACCCTAGAAAAACATTTGTTATCAGGACTCCAGCATAACTTTTCACTCTGCTTGCACCTGACTGTAGCTGCGCCACACAGTTTAAATTAGTTTCTTTCATCTAATTTCCTAAAAGAAAACTAATTTAAACCCTAAAAAAAACATTCATTATCAGGGCTCCAGACTATTATTTTCAGTCTGGCTGCACATAATTAAGGTGCAGCTGATAATTCATGTTTTAATTAAGTTCTTAAGGCTCTGTGTTAATAGTTGTAAACATGAATAAAGGTGCAGATAAATGTTTTATTGGGATTGCCTCAAAAACTAAATTAACTTGTATGAAGTATAGCAATTAAAACATTTCCCTTTTATTTATACCAAATTACACCTGATGTTCTTGTATACTGTGATGGTTTCTACAACTCCGGCAGGTTTTAAGAGTCAAAAACTAAAAAAAAATGGAGACCAGCGGCTCCCTGAGATGCTAGAAAAACATCCATATGTCTAAAAGTGGTTTGAAGAAATGGTTATTTGTTGCATATAATGGAAGTTAGTTACTAAATACCTGCTGGTTTGGTGCAAGTTCTACACAAAGGCCACTGATCCTCATTTCTGATCCATGTGTGGCTCCAGTTCAGTCGTGGTTCTAGTTCGGTCCAATCCAACATCCAGTCTTCTTGTTTGGGAACTTTTGCCCAATTAAAATTGTTGATGTTACTTATAACCTCTGTGGCAGTGGGAGAGAAGTCACCCTGCTGTTTGAATTCAGAGGCCGCTGAAGGACTGATGTTTAAAACGGATCCTGTCGCCACTGAGTTTTTTTCCACTACGATGGGAAAGAGGCCCACTGGAACATCTGGTCCAGTGGAGAGAATCTGGAACTGACTTCTGTTAGATTCCACTGAGTTTGCAGAACAGAAACACTAACTTATCATTTTTTATGGTTTGTGGAGATTAACTCTCCCCGTCCACTTTGCATTCTAACTTTCGTCCTCTTTCTTTAATATGACTTCTTACTTCTTGTAAGTTTTCTAGAAGTTGCAGAAAGTTCTCTGTCACCACTGGTCCAAAAGTAGATTTTCTATAAAGTTTGTTTCCAGCCCCATCTTCTCTCTTTCTCTCATAGTGCTAAAACCACAGCTGGTGTTAGGATTTATGAGCCTCACGATAGTCAAAATCACTCACGCACAGTTAGCTTTAAATCTAATCAGTTAGCTCATTGTATCCTGTTTGTTCAAACTGTCCAACAGACATTTAACGTTTCTTTGCTGAACAACAGCTGGATGCAGTGACTTCCTCACATTTTGCCATCACAGTGAGATTTGAAAGAGCAAAGACAGTTTCTCCCAGTCTTTATGCTTTATGCTAAGCTAAGCTAAGCTAAGCTAATTGGCTCCCGGATTCAGCTCTGAGTTTGACACACAGACTGAACATAATCTCTTGAAATGTACCTGCAAACAATTGCTGTGTCAGTCTTGTAATGTTTGTCTGAATTAGCGAATTATGCTAGACTGGTTGCCCCTGGCATCAAAGCTGCCACAAAGTCAGAAACAAAGACTCAACAAAGGTTTTGGATTTACCAAAATATTTAACTTTATATAATATTTAATCTTTGAAGCACAGTTGCTCAAATTGTCAGAAAAAAGTAGTTTAGAAGAGCATTTGTCTAAAACAACCATTCGTCTTTTTTTTCTCGTAGAAAATCGACGCGCAGGCGATCGAGGAGTTCTACGGTCTGACGTCGGACATTTCCAAGAACTCTGAGTCGGGATACATCCTGTTCTACCAGTCCAGAGACTGAACCAGCCAGCGGCAAATCCCCAACAGACTGTCACTCAACAGAGGGGGGAGGCACTCATGGCTGCCACCGGCTCCGCCCAGTACGCTCACATAAGTATCCAGGCTTTATTCCCTGTAGGCGGAGCTTTGCACTGGAGCGCCACTCGGATCGGTTGAGACGTGTTCAGGTCGCATGCCAGCCTCCTGGATTAATGACCGTTCAAATGGTCTGAGCCCACACTGCAAAAACAAAGCACCTTAACAAAACAAAAAGGCGGCTGAATCCGTATCACTCTCTGCTTTGCACTGGGGCATCAGTGACGCCAATCCAAGAGGCTGACATCGCCGTGTGCACAGCGGTCCATTTTCGGAGGTAAAAGCAGTTTGAGGGGATGCAGAGTAATGACACACTCAAGCAACTTCTGATTGTAACCCTCCATCGGTGTCATCACGGTCTTCTTTAAAAGTTTTTTGCGTGCATATTAAAACCGTGCTAAATTAGCCTTTATGCTAACACACAGGTACCATACGTTCAACCCCAGAAAACGCCCCCCCCCCAAAAAAAAATCAGTCCTCTCACAGCAAAACCACCAATGCAACCTTTAAGGATTGAAGAGCGCGATGACGCAGTTGCTTCTTTGCAGTGTTTGTATCATTAAGTGGTGCTAATGCTAATGCTAATAGCAGCTAGGCTAGTGTTAAATGGCCAGGTGTGAGATGAAAAGCAGCCACCGACAGATGTTGATGAATCTGAAAAGAAGGGCTCATTATTTTAGTTTTTACATGAGAAACATTTCAAAGAATGTATTTTATTTATGGTAAAGCTGCCATGTGTGAGAATTCAAGTTAAAACATTTAAAATATTACAGAAATTACCAACAGAATGGGAGGAAAGTGCAGTTTTGACCAGCGATATTTACTGTTAGCATGTTAACTAGCTAACCCTGGCCCAAAGCTTCTTTGCTAGCGATGTAAACACCAACGCTTCCATACTGCTCTGAACTCCCATACTTGTCTGCTAGCTACATGGCTAACTGAGCTAACTAGCTGATGGCAGCTACAGCTAGCGGTTACTTTAGTGATATCCTTTGGGTATGAATTTTGAAAGATGGTCAATTCTTACATGCAGCACCTTTTTTTTAAAATATGTAAATAAATGTAATAACAGAAGTCTAAAAGTATTAGCATTGAAGCGCGTTCTGTTTTATTAATTACATCAACAGACGGCCTTGTTTTCTGTCCAGATGTGCTCGTTTTCAACAAAACAAAAAAAAAGGTAAAAACCAAAAACAATGAGCCTTACAGATCATTAACAGTGCTAGCCGGCTAAGCAGTGAGTAAAATGTTTTGAGGTTCCTGGTGTGTCGTGCCATTACGGGTCATGTTTGGTGCCACAGTGCGTGCAGTCGGGCGATTTAAACAACATAAGCTAACTTCTTTCAAGCAGACTTTTTCATGGTTTTGACAGTAAGCACAGCCTCCTTTGCGTTTTTTTTGCTTTCAAAAGGTTTGTGTTGTTTTGACTTTTTTAAAAATTGCCAGATTATGCACATTTGTACCATTTTTAAAGGGACACGTGTTGAGAAAAGTACTTTTTTTCTTTTCCTTGAAGTCATTTCTGACATGCAGACTGTCACACTACGTACAGGTTGAATGTTTGTGTTCAGTTTCCTTCTTGTTTCCTTTATCAAAGCTTTATTTCTGAACGGCGAGCTGAACCCTTCTGTACTTAGCTGCAGCTGGTTATGTCCATCTCGTAATAACAGCCACCAATCACAAAATTTGACTCCGGCTTAAGTGTTTCTCCTGCAGCTGCAGCTCTGGCAGGCAGTCAGAGCTTTTTACATAACATGTTTTTCACTCCAGAATCTTTAAACTGGAGCCCTCGGTACCGCTGAGTGATGCTAACAGTCTGCTGATGTGGAGCGTGTCCACTGTCGGTCGACGACACGATATATTTAATGCAGTAAGACGGTCTCTGGTGTGTTAGTCCGAGCAGTTTAAAATGGATTCCTCTCCTCTGAATCTCTTAAAATCCAATTTGACGGAACAGCAAAGACTTTGAGGCTGGTCCTGTTTTTAAGAATATTAAAGTTTAATTAATTAAGTACATGTAAGAAATAAAAAAGCTCAACATTTAAAGCTTCTCCAGCGTGAGACTACTCTCCTCCCTCGTTGTTGTTAATTCAAACCCTCTCAGATGATTTGGGAAACAAATCAATTAATTACATAAAAGACATTTCAATAAATAGCGAAAATAATCATCAGTGTTTATAAGAAACTTCTGTAATAACTAGAAATCTTCAAGTATCAGGTTTAATTTGCTCCTGGAGGTCTTAATCAGATATTTAATGTCTGCAGTCGTGCTGCAACAGGCAACTGCTTTCATTATTGTGTTGTTTTTTTTTAATTATAAACCCATTAAAACATCTCAGAACTGAAGCAGATGTTATCAAGAAAGGGTTGTTTTGTTCAATAACCAATCAAATATGAATTTGTCAGTGATAGAAGACAGAGAAGAACGTCACATCCTCACATCTGAGAAGCTGAAGTCTGTAAATGTTTGCTCCAGATCGCACTTTAACATTTATCTGATGTTTAGAATATTGTTTCTGATCAGTTAATCGACTAATGCTTTCAGCTATCATCTCTGAATGATTGTGAGGAAGAGTCGAGTCTTCACTTTAAACATTAAGCTGTTTTTATGAGCGGTGTATCATTTCACCCCTGAGGGTAATTAATGCTTTCAAATGGGTTTTGATTGAGAAACAGGATCCATTTTACCGCCTGTACTCGTCTCGTTAACTCCAGCCTGCTGACGGGCGACGACCTCCCTCCTTCTTCACCTCCGTTGTTTTCGTTAAACGCACAAACAGACCAAATGTAGGTTGTTGGGTTTTGTTTTGTTTTGTTGAGTATGTTTTTCACTGCCAAGCTCGGGAGGCTCCGCCCGTCTGGGCTCTCCAAGCGTAACAAGCAAGCTCACCCCTCATCCCTCTTTGTACCGGAGCTGCGACAGATGGAAAGCGAATGGAAACATGCCGTCTGCAGCCTGTAAGGTGTTTATATTCTACAGTAGTTGAGTGGCCTGGGCAGCGGGTCAAGTATTATCTGAATGTCAAAATGTACAGTAAAATAAAAAATAGGGCTGCTGCTTGACCTGTAAAACACCGTGTGGAGTCGGGCTCGTCTCAAGGATCTGAAGTTGTTCTCTCTCGCCTGCTACGACAAGAAAAGAGCTTTCAACACAAAGTACTTTATTCTGAAAGATTGTTCATTTCCTGTCAAGTGTTTCATTTTGATGCCCAAGACCAAAAGTAGTGGAGATCAGGGTAATGTGTTTGGATATCTAGGCTTGCCTGTTTGTGGGTGCCAGGAGACGTTTCTACTGAACTGATTCCAAAGTTTTCGTCCTATTAAGTCATTTAGACCCAGTTTAGAACCCTTATCGTACCCTGTTAGTTACTTAAATCAAATTTAGAACAATTTCTGTAACCTACTAATAATTTAGAACCATTCTTTTACCCTGTGAGTCACTTAGACCCAAATTAGACCCATTTTTGTACCCTATTAAATCATTTTTTGACCCAATTTAGAACCCTTTCTGTACCCTATAACTCATCTAGACCCAATTTAGAACCCTGTTTGTACCCTACTAATAATCTTCTACCCTGTGAGTCATTAAGACCCAAATTAGAACCCTTTTTGTACCCTATTAGTCACGTAAACTCAATTAGAACCCTTTTTCAGTCTTGTTAATCATTTAAATCCCAAAATATGTCCAAAAAACAAAATGGCGCCAGTGTTTAGCAGTACTGGAATAACCCTTTAAAAACAAGACCCTGATTCAAACTGACTGTAATGGATGAAACCTTTGTTGTTGGATCCGTTCTGTATTTCAGAACCCCACCAGCAATCTGAGTCATATCCAAACTCATAACGTCCTGATTTTTTGATGACGTTTTGGAGTTAAACGTCCATCTCACTTAAAGGTTTCAAAACGACAGAAGGAAAGGGAGCAACTTCAGGCGATGACGACGTGTCCCGAACACTTCCCTTCATTCACTGGGTTGAGACTTGAAGTCAACACTAGTTTTGTTTTTCTTTCTCCCCGTCTGTGCTGCTCTTAAACTCCACTAATCTACATAAAAAGGAAGGAATTGTTGTGCGGTGTTGAATCTGTTTGTTTTTTTTAAGGGGTCGATCCACTTCCATCGAGTTTTTTGGAATTCTGAAAAAGTTGTTTAATGGTTGCAAATGACTTGAATGGCAGGTTTATACCCAGACGACAACAGGAACTGTGGACTCCTCTCGTACGGAATGATGTGTTCACATTTAAAGCTTTTTAAAAAGGAGAATTAACTGAAGTATAACGGAACAAAAACAAGCACAAAGGCGCATTATTTGAGGGATTAAAAGTCCACAGATTCAGTTTGGAGCTGGTTATGATTCTGTCTCGATTAAATGCAGTTTCATGTAAATGTCAAAGTTTTGGAAACCCCACGTTGAAACAGGCTCTTTTTTTTATTTAAATCTATTAATATTATAATGAATGTTTATGTTATCTTCTTTTTTTCTTAGATGTTTCACTTGTTTTTTTGATATATTTCACTAATTCTGCTCGTTTGCCACTGTTGCGCAGGCGAGCTTTGGATATTTTGAAGGTTATTTTTTTTTGAGGGTTTTAATTTGGGGAGTATGTGACGAGAGATGTTGATGTGTACATAAATACAGATGTTATTATTGGAATATAAATACGTGCTTGCTTGAAATAATAAGCAGATCTAGATTAAAAGAAGAAGAAAGAAAACAGTTAGCGGACGTTATATCTCTAAATACTTTTATTCTGATAGCGAATCGAAACGCCTGGTGTTTAAGAAAATAAAAGCCCAACTGATCTGGAGACCCAGGCAGCCTAAAAACCAAACAGTCCCAAAGATAATCACAGTTTAATACACCAACATCTGTCTGATTTCATGAAGATACACTTGAAGGAAAAACTGCTGTGCAGAAAGTAACCGACCAGAAACTGTTGTGTATGTGTGTGTGCGTGTTGCCGCGTTAAAGGAAAAATCCACTTTTAAAAAAACAACCATAGGTGAGTTTCTCTCAGCCTGTTACATAATTTAGGGTTCGATCTTGTTTTGTTTTCTTAAATGATCAAATGAAGACGACAAAAGGCGCGCTACGTAGTTTTTGAGAAGAAATTCAAAATCAGATTTTCAATATTTACAATTTTAATGAGGCAGTCAAACTCATAAATATTTATCTAAACAAGCTGTTGTCAGAGGAAAGTAAGGTCCTAAGAACACTGCTTGAAGGTAGCGAGGTGGCAGGGTCCGCCATGATATAGTTTGTTCACTCAGTTAATTCAGTTATGAAAACAAAGAGTTTGTTTATTTCGTTTAAGATCTTTCTCTTCTGATTCAAAATATCTTCCCCAAAACTACACAATGCACCTTTTAAACAGATAATTACAAAATTATGAAATGAAAGGAACTAAAATTAAACTTTTAACTGCACAGGATTCCTTCAAAACCTGCACATTTTATCCCATATTGTCCGACTCGCCTTATTAGCTAACGAGTAAATGATTCTTAAAAAGCAGCACGTTCAGGCCTCTACGGAGGATTTCAGAAAGGTATCATGGGAAGCTCAACGAGTCTCTTTAAATAATACAAACTGACGTCTTTGGGTGGATTTTTCCTCTAACAGTATTAGTTCTGACCTCCAGAAATGTCCCCTCAGGGCTTCGGTGGTCCACGTCACTCCCTCCCCCTTCTCGGACTCACCAAGAATGTAAATGTTTTGAACCCAGTGTGTGACGGACGAACAAACGCTGACTGAATGTCTCATTAACACTCCGATATTGTACGTTTGAAGCCGGTGTGAGAAAAGCGGCAGCGACCTCGGAAGCAACCCGGAGAAACATCCAGCGTCTCTGATCTGTGAATCTGAGTTTGATTATTTTGAGAAAGTACGTCATATTTTTACTGATCAAGACGAACAGAAAGACCTCGTCTGGATTCATATTCATATAAATCAAGGTGGTGGAGTCTTTTCTGAAAGGCCTGCCCTCGTTCTGGCAGCCGTCTCAGACAGAACCGGAGTGTTTTCACTCTGGGTTTTTTTTTTTTTCGTGGCAGACATTTAATTGGCCCTGAATCTGCACAGAGTCTGAGGATCCTCGTTCGGAGCTACGAGCAGATCTGAAAGGACACAAAAAGAAAAAAACTGAATGTTTCTCCTCAGAGTTGTTTTGCGGAGGCTGCCGCCGCCGCCGCACACGCTGCTGTCTGAAGTTCAATCTGAATACATGTAGATGCAGTGAAAGTTTGGTAAATGACGGCTGGTTCTGATGGCGTCCAAACTGTTTGAAATAAAAACACAAACTGGTTTTGAAGATGGAATAATCCACACTGGCTCCTGTGGTTCATGTGTTTGAGTGTCTGGTTCATATGATTCTGCTGCAGGAATTTAATTAAAATCTCCAAATGGTTTTGATTTTAAGTAAAAATAATGTATACTCACTGTATTCAGACATTTAAATTATCTCATTTCAGTTAAAGCTGCATTAAATCACCCAACGTAGGACTAAAACTTAAAAATAAAGAAATAAATGAATTAAATGCACCAAAAATAATATAACCCGATTTATAAATTAACCAACTTTTGGTGCGTTTAATGCCATATTATTTATCATATCTGCATAGACGAGCGACAGTCATTTTATCAGATGGATCAGAGTCTCTATTTCATGTTATAACACACTTTGAGTTTTAGTTCATGAAAGAAAATACCCCAAAATATCTTCTTGTTAATACTTGTAATAATTGTGCCGAGTTAATTTAGGTAACATTTGTGAAACACAGCTCAACGGAATATTTTAACCATTTTATTGCAGAAATCTTACCTGTTACATCTTTTACTTACCGATGAAGAGTTCTGGTTCTTACGCAGTTTCCAGTCTTGAGATTCTTGCGTCTCCCGCTGAAGATAAGCAAATGACTTTGGCTCTTCATCATCTGGACCTTTGCTGCTCCGTCGTCTGACTCAAACAGGGAGGACGAGCAGTAGCTGTAAAACTTCAGAGAAAGCTGCAGAATCTAAATATTGAGATCATCTTCCACTGGAGGGTTTCTTGTCTTCTGAGTCACTTTCTAACCAGAGCACGACTCCGGTCTTTAAAACCACTCTTCTCTTCAGACAAAGAAAGCAACATGGACTCAGAGGCTGTTTGACATTTAATTCTCTGCAGGTTTGATGGTACATTCTCTCTGGTTTAGGGTCTGAACACACCTTGATGGGTTGTTTTTTTACAACAATATAGAAAAAAACAAACAAAAAAAAAAAACATGTCACTGACAAAAATAAAAGACCATAAACAAGACAGATTTCTCTACGAGGAATCCGTAACGATACGTCCACCGGCTGAGGTGAAGGACGGACTCTGTGCAACAATGGAAACACGGAGCTCTAACAAAACACCTGCACAGTTTTCAAAGCTAATATGTTTTTTCTCTGATGTGACGTGAGTCTGTACATGGGAGGAAAAAGCAGTTAGAGGTGTTAAAGGTGGAGCTGACTTGGTGGATGTCGCCCTCTTGTGGTGAAAAGAAGGTAGTAACGTGTGTGTGTCTCCTCGTCAGTGTATAAATCTGCAGGTTGATCAACTCATCCTTTAAGTTTTGACTCATTCTGGGAGCAGAAGCAGGTCCAGCCTGACCGTTCATGAGGATCCAGCCCCCTTTGAAACAGACCCACAGCTGACGTTCCCCCACTGAGATGCTAAAAAGATGCTACATGTGAGCGTTCAGCTGGTGATTTGCGATACAAAAAACATCAAAGGTTGTTTTTTCCAATCAGTATACTGCTTTTACTTTGTCAAAACATTTGGTATACTCTGTTTTTTAAGGGTGTTGTGTCAATAAATTGTGTTGAAACAGTTTTCATACTTTCCGTCGAGGCTGTAGTCAAATTCATGTCAGTCCAGAGTAAGACGAGTCAAATCTGAGCAGTTTTCAGAGGCCAAATAATGTCCTGTCTTTGTCAAAATCACCAAATGAACACTCACTGAGCTGCACACAGGAATCTACTTTCTGGCTAATATTTCCATTGCCGAGGCGTCTTCAAGAGTTTTCAGTCATTCTGCTGATAGCTGAATTGTAAATTCAAGATTAAAAGAGAATGGAGCTTATTGCAGGTAACACTAAAACAACAGAAAACCAAAGGGAGTCTGGTAGATAACAGGGTGTTAGAGGATCCATGCAGCTATGGTTAGTCATGTAGGTAGTACAGGCAGAGTGTTGTTCATGTGTAAAATCATGATTATAGTATTTACATCAGTTGTTACTGCGTCCACTTCAACACAATCTCTTCTTCATCAAAGTCTTTTTCCAACATGAATCCAAAATGTCTTATAATAAAAACAACTTTTTCTGTTTTTCTTTTTCTTCAATTTTTCCAACTTTTTGTTCTTCTTCTTCCTGGTGTTGAGTTCACAGGCGTGATGCGTTCCAGACGTGCCAGAAAAAGTGGGAAAATTCCAACTTCCAACTCAAAAGATCTGCACCTCAGAGCTGAAAGTTCACGTCGGTGATTTAGGGATCGTCTGGCCTCGTTGTGACATCACCAGAAGTACTCTTGACTTCTGTTTTTTTTTTTTTTTTTTTTTTTAAAGGTCGTCCCTGTGAATGTAACATGTCCTTTGACCTCTGACCTCACACTTCATCTCCCTCCTCTTCATCGCCCTTCATCATACCATCGTCTCCGAGCTCGACCCTTTCCCGGTGAAGAAGTCCCAGAAGTTGGCGGCCGGTGACGGTTTGCTCTCCTCCTGTGGCGTCTGTTTCACCCAGATGCTGCTCTCGGTCGACCCGGTCAGGCTGGAGCAGCTGCCGCTGGCGCTGCCTCCGCCTCCGCCCAGGGTGAAGCTCAGCGCCGAGCTCAGCGTGCCCCGGCGTTCCTGGGAGTCCTGGGAGTCCTGACTGTGGAGCCTGGAGAAGGAGGAGGGCTGGGCCAGGCTGAGCAGGTTGTGGTGGGAGTGGAACTGTCGCATGTGGCGGATGGATTTACCTGGAGGGACGTCACCTGGAGGAGGAGGATCTGATTGTTAAAAGCAGCACTTGATGTACATTTTTTACATGCACTTTCTTTCTTTGACAGCTAGGTGGTGCTGCTGCCACATTTAACATCTCAACACACTCGATGCTCAACCCATGTGATACCAGTAAATACGTACCGTATCTCACGTCCTGTCTCTTCCTGCTCTGGTTCAGCTTGAGCACGTTGAGGAACACCTCGCTGGTCAGGCTGCCCTCGCCGCCGCTGCCGTCCGGAGGGAACAGCGGCGACGGCGGCTCCAGAGGGGACAAACTCCCGCTGGAGGCTCCCACGGAGTCCAGAGACGCTCCCGTGTCCCGCCGACCCCCCGACTCGCTGACGCTGTCCACCGTCAGATGACTGCCGCTGTGGAGAAGACAGACACCGATATCACAGAGATTCACTCAGTTGGTACTGATGGGGCTTAACCACAGACTGGTTGTCGTGGTTACCTGAGCTTCCTTCGCAGCAGGTAGTCGATGATGTCAGGGTCGGTCTGGATCAGACTCATCAGGACCTCCTGCTGCAGCTCTGCAGAAACCTGGAGGGTCACAAGTGAAGAGTTAAATGAGCTCAAGTCTTTTTTTCATTTTTATATGGATGTCTGGTCATGTGACCGTACCGTGAAGAGCCTCTTGTAGTTCTGTACGAGCACCAGCGTCACGCTGATGATGGCCGTGCTGTCCTCGATGCCCATGGCGCAGATGTGAGGACTCGAGTCTGATCCTCGTTCCCTCTGCAGCAGGTTGGGCCCGAAGATCACCGCCAAGTTGGCCGCCGTCATCTTGTTCCCAGGGATCTGGATGTTGAGACGGCAGTGATTTAAGAGAAATTTAACTCACAACATAGTTTAAAAAAAGTGTCTTCTTTTATCTTTCCTGTGTTTTTGTGAAATATTGTGACATTTTTCCACATTAGGATCCCAAGAACTCCTTTGAAACTTTTGTGTCATCAGATTATAAGCTACAAACTGTTGAAAGGATTGACGAGTATTAATGTTCTGTAGTGGAAGTTTCCCTTGTTTTAAACTAGTGATAACAAGCTTTGCAAACTTCACATTGCTGACCATTTATAGAAACATTTTGCTTTCCTGAAAATCTTGAAAAACAAAATAAAATCCACGTTGCTTTTTGTCGTTCATTGACTGGTCGAGCCATCAATCAAACTGGCTTTGTTTGGGCCGAGCAGCTGGGAACAGATTCAGTAAAGAAGCAAAGATGTGCTCAAGTTTATCACCCAATATGGGTAGAAGGGAGGAAAGACAAAGAAAGAAAGAAAGAAAGAAAGAAAGAAAGGGAGGGGGAAGGCTGGAAGGAAAGAAAGGAGGGAGGAAGGAAGAAGGGAGGGATGAAAGAAAGAAAGAAAGAAAGAAAGAAAGAAAGAAAGAAGAGGGGTAGGGAGGGAGGAAAGACAAAGAAAGAAAGAAAGAAGGGAGGGGGAAGGCAGGAAGGAGGGAGAAAGGAAGGAATGAAGGAGGGAAGAAAGAAAGAAGAAGAGAAGTCAGGAAGGAAGGAAAAAGGGCGAGATGAAGGAAGGAAAAAGAAAGAAAGAAAGAAAGAAAGAAAGAAAGAAAGAAAGGAGGGGAAGGCAGGAAGGAGGGAGGAAGGAAGAAGGAAGGGATGGATGGATGAAAGAAAGAAAGAAGGCAGGCAGGTAGGAAGGAAGGAAGGAAAAAAGAAAAAGAAAGAAAGAAAGAAAGAAAGGAAGGAAGGAAGAGGGGAGGGAGGGTGAGAGGAAGAAAGGATGGAAGGAGGAAACATTATTGCTACTCCACCTCCTCGTCGTTGGTCCCCACGCTGTCCTGGGCGAAGCTCTGCACGGTGTGTAACAGGCTGAGCAGCCTCAGCAGGGTGTCACAGTTACAGGGAGGCAGCAGGTAGAGGAGGTGCTGCAGGTACTGCAGCTGGTCTGTTCCCCTCAGCACTGCAGGAGGCGCAGGGAGGAGTCAGTGCAGGTACAGGTGAGGTGATGTTCAGTCATCGTGTGTGTGTGTGTGTGTGTGTGTGTGCTTACAGTTGGCGTGCAGGAAGGCGGGGTACAGCTCTCGGGGCAGCAGAGGATCAGGCATGTCTCGGAGGAACTCTTTGAGCAGCGCCGCCACGTCGTGGACGCTGTGCTCCTCGTCCAGCTGGACGTCCACGCCAATGTCGAAGTCCTCCCTCAACTAAAGGAACAAACACACACACACACACACACACACACACAAACACACACAAACACACCAAGAGGTCAAAGAGGGGTCTCTTTACCCCGATGGACACGATTTCTCCAAAACAGGACATCACACATCATCAGCTCTTCACTTGAAGATTATTTTTATATTCCAGTAAAAACATGTCCCCAAAGTGTTGATCTGGATCGGGTTTTGATAACAGGACGTTTACTAGCAGTGTGCAGAGTAAAGGATCTGAATACTTCTACCATCACTGCTCCTGAGACGAACAATATTTAATTCAGCAGTTGATGTGATGAGCATTAAATGTCCTCACCTGTCTCACTCTCTTCTTAGAGCTGCCAACTCTGAAAATTCCCACAGTCTGAAGACCTGAGGGCACAAAATGGAATAAAAACAGTCTTTAACAGATCTTTAATTTATCCACATTCACAGGGGCACTTCTGTCTGGACATTTAAATGGATGTCAGAAACTTCTTATGAAAAAGGACAAAGGAAAGCAAAAAAGTTTTTTTTTCAAGACTACTAAGAATAAAAGAGAAAAGTAAGAATTGTAACTTTGTAACTTTTTTCTTCTCAGAATGACACAAAAACTCTCACATTTGTTTTTGTTTTTTAGTTTTTAAAAAGAGTTTGACTTTTTGTCTGAATTAAAGACACTAAAAGTTGGAATTGTTTTTTCTAAAGTTAAGACCAAAGTTAGAATCAGGATTTTTTTTTCTCCATGTCTTTATTCTCAGAGAAGCCCTACATTTTTAAGTGTTGGCCGTATTCCTTTTCTATAACTTCTGCTTTGTAATTACAGTTTATTTCATTGAGAGACTCCAAATGGCACGACTGAACCACGGCCTGTTTCCTCACCGTGGTTCTCGATGTGGCTGCAGCACCTCTCCAGCACCCGGGGCACCTGTCTGTAGATGGGGTTGAGGCTGAGCTTCGTCTGGGTCCTCCCCTCCGTCGAGCCGCCCGCCGCCTTCTTCAGCTCCAGCTCGGCCGGGTGGGAAAGCTGCAGCGCCTCCAGCAGGCGAGACTGACTATCTACAAGGTCGGAGATGGAGTCCACGGACAGACCGCCCTGCAGAGAAAAGAGTTACTGCTCACTTTTCAAATAAAGAGTTACAGGAGAAAATGGAATAACGGTTTTTTTAAGATGGATGTCAAAGAGACGAGGCCAGAAGAGCTGAGAAGTCGATTGTTATCACTCAATCTGACGTCACTGTCAAATAAATATCTGGGCAGCTGAATACCACAGGAATATAAATCACCCGTCTATGAGCCGCGGATGGTTTCTGGAGGAAGGTCAAGTGCGTGGAAGGAGGAATTTCCAGCAGCACTTCAGTCCAGAAACCACGAGGAGTTCAGAAATGAGAGGGTATTCACTCGATCTGTGAAGTGTAGTCCACGGTTTCCACACTCACACTCAACATTTTTGTCACTTTTCCAGAGTGGATGCAGGATGAACTTCACATAGAAACTACTGAGGACTAATCTGCAGCGCTGAGACAGTTTAGATGACCTTAAAGACCTCCATCAGTCTCCTCTCCGGTCCGAGTGGAGGAGGTCCAGCCTGCTTCAGGGCTCCAATCTCAGCGTACAGATTCGCTGCTGTAATAATTTAGAAAGCGTTCTTCTTTCTCCTCCGCCATTCATCTCGTTCCAGCCATTAATTTCAACCTTTACTCCCACTGTGTATCTATCTGTCACTGCCCGGGACACGACGCAGCGACAACGCCACCGCAGAGCTGCAGCCGAGTGTGTGTGTGTGTGTGTTGTCAGATATGTAAACACTGAGCTGCTACAGTCCAGACGGTTGTAAGAGGATGAGTCATCTAGATTGAGACGGATGGGGAAACTGCTCTTTACTTGACTCTTTTAGCCAGTGAACCACTTCGAACCACAGTTAACTATCAGTGTTGGGAAATATATCTGTCAGTGTGATGAATCAAACAGAGATATTCTGTTAAACGGAAACTTTTTATCTGATATTATCATAAATGAAAATTTTTACTTTGTATGTTAAAAATTTCAACTTCTAAGTGAAGCTTTTTCTTTCAGAATTTTTACTTTTTATCTAATTTTTTTTTTTTTTTAACTTTTCAATGATTTTTTTTAATCACTTACTTTTGACTTTCTCCTGAAACATTTTGTTTTTCACTGATGACTTTCTCAACTTTTTTATGTCAACACTTTTTAACTCATAAATGTGACTTTTTTTTTAATCTCAAATTTGTCTAATTTTTTTTCTCCCAACAAATATTTTTCACTCAAAATTTCAACTTTTAACAAAAACGTTTTTAATTCTTGACTGCTGATTTTTTTCACTTTTTTTTTTTCATTTTTCTACTTTTCATTGTCTTTTTAGTGAACATTTTTTATGTTTAAATTTTGACTAAAAAATGTGAAGTTTTTTCTTTCTGAATTTTTACTTTTAAATGAAACTTCACTCAATAATTTTTATCTCAAATTCTCTACTTTAAGTCAACACTTTTTAGCTCATAAAAGATTTTAGAATTGTTTATTATTAATTATGACGTTCTGTCTTATATTTTGGACTATTTATATCTTTTTTTTTTACCATTTGTCTTTTTGACCATTTATCCCATGATTATGACTTTCATCTAAGATTTAAACATAATTAACAAACATAATCAAAGGATTAATCAATAATGAAGATGATAATTGTTTGCAGCCAGTCAATTTTATTTCTCCCTGTGTTGTTTGCAGTGTTTACTTCAGTGACTGCACTGATGGCTGGTTCAGGTTCGATTACTGTCCTCTCTGGCTGTGATGATACTCATTACAGGCTTAACATAACCACTGTTTCCAGACCAGCGTGGAGAGGATTACAGGGTGTGACGGCTTACACACATGAACACACACACACAGAAACACACACACACACACACACACACACACACAGCATTTTTTGTACAATCAGTCATGACTGTGGAAACAAACTGAAGAATTTGTTGTGAAAATGTTTACAGATGGAGATGCAGGCAGAGATGACACACACACACACACACACACACACACACACACACACACAACACACACACACACCCCAGTTGACACTAAACCTGGCATGAACACACACCTGTCCTGCCAGTTTTCACTTTACCGATCATCAGAACTTTTCTGCCCTTGACGTACAGATTCAAATCTCTCACACATGGAAGCACCCAAAAACAAATAACCGCTGACGATTAAATGTGGAATTTAGCAAAAAACAAGGAGGGACAAGCAAGATAAATTTAAAAAAGAAAGAAAGAAAGTTGTGTGCCTCACCCTCCTCTGTCGGCCGCTGTTGTCCACAAAAGTAGGTGACAACGGTTTGTTCTGGTTCTCATAAATGGGCGCCGGTGCCACCGAGTTTGCAGAAGGCGAACAGGGACCTCCTCCTGTGATGGACGAGGAGCTGACCAGCGGCTTGTTCCCGCTGAAGAACTGCCTCTTCTCGGCCCTGAAGCGCAGGATGCTGGCCTCCAGGTCCAGGCAGTCCCGCCTGCTCTCCTTCAGGGCATCCTGCCGCCGCTTGTAGGCCCGGTCGTTGGCGATGACCTGGGAGAGGGGGATGCCGAACGCCTTGGGGGCCGATTCTGACGGAGAAGACGAGGAAACAGGAGTCATTTCACATTTGCATGTTAGCAAGAACAAGTTAGCAACTAGCTGGTAAACATAGTTGAAATATTTAACAGCTAAAGATCCAAAATATTTTCGCCTCGGCCTGCTCAGTCGTCCTCCTGGATCCACATTCCTCACTTTTACTTTATATAATCTGCTTATATCAGATATTCTGACAGTACAGTACGTATACTCTGTTGCTGATGCTCTGCTCTATACATGCCACATCTACTGAATTCCCATCCTGGGAAGAAGTTACTGCTGGATGTCCTTCAGAGCAGTTCCCGGTAAAGTCATCATTGCAAATTATTTGCCTGATATGGTGAAGTGGCTCTACATCCCTCAAAGAATTACTCACTACTGAAGGGAAAAATACACTTATTTGGTGTTAGAAAAACTGTGCACGATGCTGTTTTTTCCCACCCACATTTAATCTCCCTTTTACAAATCCTGCAGGAAAGATCATGGAAAAAAACAGATGGGAAAGATGTCAGAGTTGGTACTGATAAATATTTCTTAACTGTGTCTGGTGTCAGCTCTGGAGGAGAGAAATATCTCATCTGTAATGGAAACACTAACTGTTTTCCCCTCTCTCCTCTGCCGAACTAAATCTTCATGTAGACGATAAGAAATGTAAAATAATATCAGAGAGTGCTCCTCTTCTCCAATGAAAACAGTTTTGCAGATGAATTAATTTATTCTGTGCACACTGTTGTTGTAAATCAGTGTTTGGAGCTGAGCTGGAGTGAGTCTTGTCGTATTTACAGAACACATTCCTCTCTGCTGATCCCGTCTGAACTCCTAACAGGAAGGAGATTCAACTTTCATCTCTAAGACGAGACTCCTCTTGTTCACAGAGCAGTAACCAACACCATATACTGGTGGTGTTTGTGTTTTTAGACATTCTCTCTGTGTGAATAAACTGTTTTGAAAATGGTCATTTAGAGTTTGATTATAGAAATAAAATACCTACTATATCATGTCTTGCTTTCTTCTGCTTAAAACTATGACGTTCCATCCCTCTAGTGTCAGTTTTGCTTGTGACTGGCTCTCTGGTCAATTTAGTAAAATATGCAAAGTCTTGTTAGACTTTCAAAATAAAGCTTGGTGACAAACTGTTTGCTTATTAGGACATATGACTATTGAACTGTTGATCATCAAATGGCCATGGCTTGGGGAAACCATTTTTTATGCAAATTTGCCAGGAGAAATTTCTTTCATGTAAAACAAAGAGAAAAAACCTAAGGTGAGAACTTATCGTTTTCATCCGTGAAAAAGATTTTGTGCAAAGTGAAATAAAAAAAAAATAAAATCTTACAAATACATTTTCATCTCCGGAAACATATGAAAAAGAATTCCAGCAGAAAATACATTTTAGTAGGAGGAAAAAACATTTTCATGTGTGAAACCAACTGAAAAAACTCCCAGGATATAAGTTTTAATTATAAGTTTCAATGTGTGAAACAGAAAAATAAAGAATTCAAGAGAGAAGAAAAAATAAGAAACCAAGTTAAAAAAAAGAACGAAAAACGTGATGGGAGAAAAAACAAAACAAAAAAAAATCCATGTGTAAAATCAAGTGATTGAAAAAGAAAACTAAAGAATTCAGGGGAGAGAAAAAACAGCATCTGTGAATTGTCATAAATAAATAAATAAATAAATAAATGTTATCAGAAAAGAAAAATGTCAGGAGATTTTTCTTCCAAGTGTGAAACCAAATGAAAAAAAAATTGATAGGAATTTTTAAAGTTTTTGTATGAAAAGAGTAAAAAAAAAAATAAATAAATAAAAATGTGTGAAACAGCGATTTTTCTTCCCTGGAGTATTTTTTCTTGTTTAAAATCTGAGTGAAAACAAAAAAAAATCTTTTTCATCAGTGAAAATGTGAAAAGAATTTCATCAGAATTTCTTTTAATGTGCAAAACCAAATTTTTAAAAAAGCAGATCGTGACTTGGAACCCTGATAACATTTAAAATTTGTGTCTGATATGATGAAATGAAACCTCGATTACTTCTGAATGTGGTGATCTCACAGAGGAGATAGATAAGCCATTGAAGAAGACGAGCGGTATAAGAATAGACAGAGTGGACGGAGAGAGGAGGTAAGAGCGCGATCAACCGGTAATCCTGTTAGAGCAGCAACAACCACAAACCAGACACCACACTCAGACTGATACAGGCTTAAATCAGGTGTTAACAGGCGGCAGGCAACACGAGCGAAGTCGCTGTCATCACACGAGTTTGACGGTCAGCAGCTCGGCTAAAAACGCAAATCCTTCGCTCTGCTACGTCACATGACCACAGCGGTGGCGCAAAGACTGTGACACAGCACTGAGATCCAGTTAGAGGGTTGAACTGAGGGCATTAGGAAGAACAACAACAAACGCAATGGCTTCGTTTAAGGTTTTCAGAGCTGCTGCAGGAGGGACTCTAAGTTTAGTGAGTGAGGAAAATAAATGAAAGTTTGCTGATACTTTTATTATTATTATTTTTTGACTATAATTCTGCTTAGATACTTGCTTATCAGTTGCTTTTCCCATTATTGTTCAATGATCAATATGACCTACAAGGCACTAGAGTGTTTGGGGGATTTTTTGCAAAAGAAAATAACATATCATCTTCAAGTCTTCACACACTGCTGACTGAATCTCATAAGTTTGTGAAATGACCACAAATTAAGAATCTGCAATCCTGCCAGATAAATAGAAACATTCAATGATCAATATATATCTAAAAAGGCATTGGACGATTTTAATTTTTTGCAAGAGAAACCAACGTATCATCTGCAAAAGTTCACACACTGCCGACTGAAAATCCTGCCAGAAAAATTAAAATAAAGTTATAGAAATCTAGTTGTAACATCTCACATCAGCGTTTTTATAGAAACAGCTTGTTGCTTCAAACATTTGGGAGGATGTTTGTGGTCTTGAACCCTGAACGTGCAAACTGAAGGACAACGACCAACACATCCTGCCAAAGTTGAGTGTAAAATGACTGTTACCTAAAATACACCCACGAACAGCAATGTTCGAAAAGGCCATTAAGGCATCGAACAGCTTAATCGGGGTGGAATCCTCGCCCGCCAACGTTCGCAGAATCGTGACCACACAGAGCGCAGTCTGAATGAAGACACGTGGACAACCAACAAGCGCACACGTGTACAGTCACACTTGGTAAGAAATTTCCCAAGCAGGTCAAGACCGCCGTGGCAGACTGGCAGGATGCCACGCAAAGCCTTAAAGGTCCGGGACCGAGTCAGCTGGAAATAACTCGGAGGATGTGTGAGGAGTTTATTCAGCACTTACACAGCAACGTAGACACATCATTCACAGTTTGATCAACAGAGAAAGTAGGCTGTTATTGCATATTATTGCACTTCTTTGTATGTGAACAAACAGGGGATCAGGGTTGAACGAGAAACTATAGGATGGATTGAGGAATATTCCCAAAGTCCTCGTTGATTTTCCAGGTTAATGTGGAAAATCTGACATAAATCTGCCTGTTATGTGTAACCCTGTGAGGGCAGTTGTTAATCCAGAAGGATGCTAGCCAAAACTACTTATTAGTTTCAGGTGAAAAAGCTTGTTTTCTCATGAAGAATTTAGTCTTTTCAGCAGCAAAACAAGATCTATCAGACAGCTTTCCTTAATCTCTTTAAAGGAAAAGAGCAAATTTGGGAGTGACCAAAAAATTTTAATAGTCTCTCGTCCTACAACTCCATTTTAGAAAATTTCTGCCCCTTTATTTGAATCCGATCTGACCAGGCCTCCTCCACGTGTACCAACATCAGATCAGGCGCCAGGCCTCGTGGATAAGCTCCTTGACAGGTGCCTCGTTGGCCGAGTGCCAGCTAACGTTAGCTTGCAACCACAGGGACAAGCTAACAGTCACTGGAGAGGCTACGAGCAGATGGTGAAGCTACACACGGTTGTTGTTGTGTTAACAGATGATAAGATTGTAGGACATAATAGGATGTAAACATGCTAAAAGTCAAGTAAACAATCATATCAAAAGCTACTTTTTAGCAATCCAGATACCTGGTCAGATGCTTTGTTAAGGTTTGTCTTTGGTTCCTCATGTGTCATGATTATCTATTAAACCCTTGTGTTAGCCTATTTTTCAAGGATGTTTTTTTCCCTCATGCTTTTCAGACTCTCTACATAGCAGAGACTTGGCACCACCATTAATAATGGAAGTGTTAAATCTAGTCCTTAATTTCTTAGATTCGGTTCTAATCCTAAAATGGTTCCTGGCGTCCAGGAGAAGGTCCTGCGGAGGCCAATATGGCTGAAATTTGTTCTCAGCTGTTATGAAAACAATTTGTTTCCTGTTGTAATTGTTTCAGTGTGTGGTGTAACATGAGAAATATTTGTTTTGGGGGCTGCTCCTCATTAATTTCCCATTGGGTGACTCAGCAGCAGTAATTACAGCATTTACCTCTTTATCAACATCTCGCTGTTTGCCATGTTTCCACCTTATTTTGAGTGTGGCAGGAGAGACAATAGATGTTTTCCTTACACACCAACCTGGTTTCAAAACAAACAAAATGTCTGCCAACAAGACCGAACTCCATCAATCAGTAGATGTCATCTGTAAATGTGTCTTATGCTTAATGGCCCTGTTCGATCAGTAAAGCCGAGCTTATTCCTGACGTCTGTTGGCAGGAACAGCCAAGCCGACCACCGGGGTGCCAACTCTGACAGCATTAGCAGCTTGTGCTGGATGTGTTTTAAGTGTTTGCTTGTTTAAAGTAAATAGTTCAGGGTTTAATAGTTGGCTGTTGCAGCTCGGTTGGGAGTCTTGGACGACGCTTCAGGCAGTCTAGCTAACGAGATGTTTAGATAACTGAGAGGTCAGAGGCTTTAATGCCACAGAGTTATAAAAAGAAAGATAATTAAACTCTACACAGGTTTTAATTGACTTAAAGAAGTTTATATTCTACAAACTACCCAGAGTAGGTCAGTTGTTTCGAGGCTCATTTTGATTTGTCATTTCTTTCCAGGAACATTTTGAGTTGTATCATATATATTTTCTTTGTAAAATCTTAGATGAATTAGGGAGGAAAAGGAATTCTAATTTTGTTCTGTCAGTACAAGATTTAGGGGTTTTGAGATGTCTGAATGTCATGAATTACAATTCTGTCACTGAGAATACATTTATCAAACTGCATTTAGAAATGTATTGTTATTTGAAAGTTAAATCAATGTATAAAATGCAAAACCTTTACATAATTTTAATCTCTGAAGGTTTTTTTTTTAGGTTCAGTCAAAATGCTAATTTGAGGTTTATAAAACCTTAAAACTGCCTGAATGTAGTAAGTTTTAGATTTATTTGTGTTATCTACAAAACAATATTATTTATTCTGAATAAATAAATTCTCACTCGTACCAGCCATTATTTCTCAATTCTTACCAAAACTCGACAGTGAAAACACACAAAACCTAATGGCGGAAAACAGCTGTGTGAGTCTGACTGGTTAAAATCGCATTATTTCTGGTCCTCAGGTCGTCGTCTGTTACTGGAAGACCGGCCGAGATATATTTAGACGCTGCTGAGCGCTCAGTGATGAACATGTTTCGCTCACCACACAGCAGCTGGATGATGATATCGGTCCTCCAGGGTATTAGGGCTTAGCGAATTTAAAATCCTGTGTTTATTTAACAGAGGATGACCTCCATGTAAACCCCTGTGAAACAACACTGAAGCAGAAGACAGCAAGCTCTGTCACTTCTATTCAAACTTTTGTCTTAAAATCACGCCAAATTCAGGGAGTGTGTGATGGTGTGTGTGTTTTATTTTGCACCTCCACTTTTGGGAGTGCAACTCCAGGAACGCGTCCCCGTTTGCAGCATTCATCATCAGGTATAAACACTTTCCTTCAGACGCAGTTGGACGACACACAGTATTGACCTACTTGAATCAGGAGCATTGCCCCTAAGCCTTAACACTCGACAGCCCAAATAAACATTTGGCACTAATTCGATCTGCGCAGGCGTCCAAACTGCTACACCTGGGCCTGATTTCAGCGATTTAACTCCCTCCTCTACTTCAGCTGCTCACTGCAGAATCAGCACCAGAAAATGGGAATTCTACATAAAGTATAGCTAGTTGGGAAATTCGGGGAAAGTCAGGGGAGGAACAGGAATCTGTTGATGCTGTCGGCATTGGAGAAATTAAGATGTTCACTACTCGCAATGCCTGATTTAGAATTGATTTGGACGGCACTTTGATTTGATTTGTTTTTCCTATCAAGTTCATCAACAAATAATGAGAAAGATTTTTGTTTATTTTCTGGTTTTTGGTTGAATATCAAATGGCCAAATGATTCACAGACTTAGTGGAAACATCCAACGTGAAACATAAAATGGGTTTAAATAGAAAATTGGCTGTTCATTTTATTTTATTTTTTTGCTTGACAAGTCTGTGATTGGTTAAAACCAAGGGGGAATAATAGATCTCGGCAATCCTTGCAATAACAAGTCATCATTAGAAAGCGATTTTTTTAACAGGCCATCGTAAAAACATTATTGATTTTGACAGGAAGGATGTTCAACATGATCAGAGACCACTCGCCGTGTTTTCTTTCTCCTTTACCATCCACCTCTTTTGGCTTTGTCGTCATTCTTAACAGCTCTTCTGAGGATGTTGTGATTATACATGAAACTCGTTGCACACTTTGTGATCCTGCAGCATGTGATCTGTTACCTGCTGACCCCTGAAGGCCTCGCGGTGGAGCCTGCAGCCAGCAGCAGCGCTCTGCCAGGTCCCCAATGTTCTGTGTTTTGATTAGCAGGGTTAGCTTCAGCTAAGTCCCTGTGAGTAAGAGGCTGGAGGCAGGATTTACAGACCTGCACAGACAGCCCGGGAATGTGTGTGTGTGTGTGTGTGTGTGTGTGTGTGTGTTTTGGCTGGTCTCTCGCACTGCTGTGATAATCACCTGGGAATTGAGAACATCTCTTTATGGGAGGTGGGGGTCACACTGGCAGAAGAGCGGCTACATGGCTTAGAGCAGGAGGAAGAAGAAGAGGAGGAGGAGGAGGGAGGTGAAGGAGGAAGAGGGGAGCGAAGAAATGTAACGACGGAGGCAAAGTGAAGAAATTAAAATGGGACGTCTTGCGCTGGAGACCTAAATAAAGTAATCAAAACTTATTTTTGGTGTTTAACACTGACACACTTCACAGCCGCCGACTCTCGCAGATCATTTTGTTCCCGTTCAGAACAATGAAAGGCTACAACCGAAACTTCCTCTAAACATTCTGGGTGGATGCCGACATCCACATTTGAGCAAGAGAAGGCACGAGGTTTTGTAAAACTGTTAAACATAAACAATGAATAAAGTCATAAATGTTTGGCAACATGAAATATTTATTTTTAACGCCTCCGCTCCTTCTGAGATCAACCCAGTGAAGAAGTTTAGAGTCTAAAACAAATATACTGCCCACATAAAAATGGTCTGTGGTCCCCTGTGCAAAACAGAATAACCAGACACATACTGACTAATATTCCAGTACGCATGAACTGAAGTAAACAGAAGCCCCCTGAAAAACAGGCCCTCAATATGAATGGACAATAATCAGCCCCGTCAGATTCCCTGGATGTCTCATACTGAAGTTTTATTGCATCCCTCGGCGTCACATAAAGACGCAGACACAATGTAAACCCACCCACGTCAGCCGCCGTCACAGCAGCTGCTTCTACTAGTATTTAAAGAGATGAAGTCCCAAAAGAGACAAGATGGGGGTCTGAGTTGAGAAGTGGGTCATGGCGATACAGCTTTAAAATAATACTTTGATATCTTTAGGCTCGTTCTATTGTGACTAGAACACTTTCAGATGCTACACTGATGCTCAAGTTTTAACTCTCTAGAAGTCTTTAACATCTGAGCTGTGTGAACTGGGATGTCAACAAAACGAGATTTACTCCATGATGTGGTGACAAGTTCACTTTATTATCACTTCTAAAGGAAATCATACCGCTTTTGTCCACAGGGGGCGCCAGAATCAACCTAAATAAAAACTCCCTGTGGCTGCTTTAACTTGATTCACTTCTGATGCCGCCTGAAGAAAACTTTTATTCCTAAATATGTTAATAATGACGTAACCGCAGTAATAAGTTTGTTATTTCATGCTAATAAGTGTCACGTAACTACGGTGTTGTGTTAGAAGACGGTTGTTCACCTTAGCGGACTCAATTTCTAAGCAAGCGTTGTTCCACGTAAGACGAAAAGTTTGGACTTTCGTGGAAAATCCGACTCAAGTTCTTCACTGAGAATCCCACAGTCAAGCAGCAATAAAAATCTTAAACAAATCGTCCACAGTCTTGATTTGACAACAGTCACATTACAATCCAACCGTATATGGAGAATTAAAAAGTCGAGGCATGTAAATTCCTACAAATTGTGACACAGAGCTTTCTTTAAAAATAACCATGAGCGACGGCAGACGTTACCCCACATCCGACAGTTCAAGTGTTCTGAATAAAACACCACTTGACGCTTGTTATTTCCAGTAATGAGTGTATCGGCGTGCACGTAAACACACCCCCTGCTGACGGGAGCTGCTTCTACGTCGGCGGGGTGACACAGCGTGACTGTCGGAGAGCACGCCGAGGACGTTCGCATTCATTATTATTAAGTCTAGGTTTACAACAACTCATGGAAGCGGCAGAAACAATGAGTTTGACTCTTGAACGCTCCATGAGTCAGTCTGCAGCCCCGGAGACACTCACGCTCTATAAACACCAGTATTTCAAGCATGTGAGACCATTAGTGGTGAGAAGCCGCTGGACGTCAGCGGTACGAGGACGTCCTAATGTACAGAGAGGACTTTGTGCATGAGGACAATATTTACTGTAACAGACACCACAGTCTGAGGGTCAAACAGGGACTTCACATTCGCTTGGCGACACAGATCACCAGAGGAGACAAACTGCGGCCAGAGACGGTTTCATGCTTAACCGCACATGGCGGCGTTTGTGCGATGAACTCACCTCGCTCTTTCTTTTCCTTTGAGAAGGAGTCAAACTTCCTCCGCAGAGATTTTCTCCGCTTGCGTATTTCTGTGAAAAAGAAAAGAGACAAAGTGACCGTGAATAAAAGTGTTAGTGGTGCTCGAGAGTGCACAAATCTGTCTTTGATTTATTCAGAAATCCAAGTGCCTTGTGTATTTCTTGCTTGTCAACTCTAATAAAACGATCGCTGCACACATTTGTCTCCCTACATTAACTTTTGGAAGCTCAATCTTTGTTTCTTTCCCTCGCCGCGGATTCAAACGACCCTCATTACGACCTCTTTCCCTTTCCTCTCTCGTCTGCTTATTATCTTTTTTCTCCGGAGTGCTTGTACCTCATCCTCACCTCTAAGAATAGAGTGGCCTGTATCAACATGCAAGCCTTTGTTTGTTTAAATAATGGCTGCAACGCCCAGACGTGACATAACTATGGGATGTGTGTGTGTTTGTGATAAAATCTAAAAAGGCAGTTCAATGAATTCAAAAGCACAAAATCATCCAGTCAAACACTCAAGTTCAAAAGTCGACCATTTTTATTGTAAAATGGTATGTAAAAAAAAAAAAGAAAGAAATGTTTGAGTGTAGGTAACATAATTTTTAGGATAGAAAAGTCAAAATATGGTTTTTAAAGTCTCTAACTAAGTTGTCTGGAGCTTTCAGTAACAATCTGCGTCCGTGTGGCGTCGCAGTAATCGGAAAATTGAGTTCCCGACCAGACACCCTGTCGAGAAAGAACCATCAAGAACAACTCGGAAAGCCGGAGAAAATTCTGATCCACGACAGCAAGTAAAACTTTCTCCTGATTCGTTAGTTGCTGTCCATGTATGTTCCTGCATTCCAACTTTTAACAAAAGTTGGAAGAACGACTACCTTTGCTTGGGAAATGATGGGAAAATCCAAAATGATTTGAGCCAGACATTGATAGAATAACACACCTTAACTTTCAGTTACTTTTATAGCAGCAGCAGTGAAGTTTGATGGCAGAAAGTCCTGTAAATGTGTAAAACCTCGTCTACAGTCCGTCACTTACTGAGAGGCCTTTGTGTAGCAGCAGTGTCTCTGTGTGTCTGGGTTTATAGTTTGTTTTCTTTCGTGTCCGTTATCCTGTTTTACGAGCACTTTCCTCCCCCCTCTGACTGGGTTTACGCGGCAGAAGCCATTGTTTGGGTTACTAAAACTACTGTTTGGAAATCTTTAATTCATGGTCGGGGTCTTCTCCCTATTAAGGAACGCTCGGAGTTCCCTGCATCGCAAATTGTACCTCGCAGAACCGAACGGAGATTCTTTGCTTCCTTCTCAATTAAAACCAGCAAGAGAGAGAGAGAGAGTATTTGTTACCATGTGAATGTGTGTGTATACATGTTTTTATGTGTGTGTGTGTGTGTGTGTGTGTGTGTGTGTGTGTGTGTGCAAGCGGGGATAAAAGGGTCAAATTCCCATGACTGCAGGAAATTAAAGTTTATTTCCAAAGTGCACGGCCCCTCCCATCACACACGCCACCGCGAGCTAAGGCTAATCTCTCAGCGACGCCCCTCAGAGGTCTGAGCGTGTGTGTGTGTGTGTGTGTGTGTGTGTGTGTGCATGTACATTCACAGAGAGCGGAGATGACGGACTGAGACAAGTACAGAGAGAGAAAACCGGCCCGGGCTTCAAAGCGCGACGGATCGGGTATTTTCCCGCAGCGCTGCATCATCTCGATCAATTACAGGGTGGTGAAAAATTACACAAAATTGCACATTAGTCGGCTGAAATAAGTTGTTTTACGATTCGCTTTTCAGCGTCAATTGAAGCATCGAATTACTCCAGCAGCTGCAGTAAATGTAGCTGCTCGGAGAAACAGTGAAAAAAATAGATGAGATTGAATTTATTTCCGATAGACGATTAATGGACTTTATAAAACAAGCTGAAGTAAGTCAGAAAGAAGAAAAAAGAGAAAGAGAAGCGAGATCAGAGAGTTAGTGTGGAGTCCCTCAGAGATCATAGCCTGAGAATGAATCCTGACAACACCAAATAAGACCAAATCTGTCTCACAGCGACTGACACATTTCACAAAGAATTCACTCAACCGTGCCAACGAAGCTAACAAACACACACATGCAAACACACATACGCAGGTTGCACGCACACACACATGCCCGAATACCAGGAGATTAATGTAAAGACGGGCGTAGAAGAAAGAGAAATGTGCTGCGTGCGAAAGAAACCAGAAGGGTTTTTTTTTATAACCGAGAGAGATGAAGATGTTTGCGATGGAGTGGTGGGATGAAATAAGAGGAGCGAGGAGTCGTGTGACGAACCGAGAGGGAGATGGAAACAATCACAGAAACAGAAGTGCAGAAGAAGAAACCCAGAGGAGAGAAAAACAACAGCAACTGAAAGACAAACAGGGAGAACGGTGGGAGGTTTTAAATCGATCTAAGACCTGCATAGATGAAAATGAGGTGGATCAATCTATCTGAGATCTATCTGTGAACCAACGGCAACCTGATCCCTGTACCACAATTTCCAGTTGTTTGCCGTTTTTAATTAATCAATCAATCAATCAATCAGGTCCCTGTGTGTCTGCAGGCTCTGCTCCATTCAACAGCTTCACTGCCAGTGAAAAAAAGGGAATGTTTTGTTGTGTTTTACAAGCTCCACATCCTTCCTCTCTGGCTGGGTTTACGTGGGTGGAAGGTCTTGTTTTGGTAACTGAAGTTTGTGTTTACAAATGACTAATTCAAGGTCTTTTTCCTATTAGGGAACACATGGCATTCTGTACATCCCAGATTGTTCTGAGTGCGGTTATTTGGCAAGACTGTTCCATTCATTTTAACTTACCCTGCAGGAAAACCCTGATATCATACACTGATTTCTCCTGACATGTGGCTCAAAACTGTAACATATGACCTCATAGATACAAACCTATAAAACAGATATGTTGGCCGTCAACGGGAGTTTATAGAAGCCGAGCACCGAGCGCTCAATAGTGAAAGATTTACCCGTGTTTTCCCATGAAACTGTGTAACTGAACCCTGACCTGATGGGAAAAGGCATACATCCATCCTTAACAAGAAGAAAAAACAACTAAGGGCAAGAAAGGGAAAAAAAGGCAGAGAGTGAGGAGGGCAGGGAACAGGATGTATGGTTGCTTTATTCACTTGAGACCTTAATCTTAAAAGGGTCACATTGTGAGGGCTCTGCTTCTTGTCTCAGAAATGGGGTCCAAACTATATGACCGCCAGATTGTTGTCCTTACAACATGAGTGATACATGTTCTCACAGATGTATCATCCTTGACTCCCAACACATTGTTCCTTATTAGTTGAAGTGATATTAGGAAGCCAGTAGTATGATGGTATTAAATACTGGATCCTTAAAGGTCAACTTTATAAGAACTTTGATTTTTTTTTTTTTTAGCTCCCATTTGATTGAATTCTGGCGCTTTGGGATTGTGGGTTGGGTCGGTTGCCGTCCCAAAGCGTCAATTTGAAATAAATTGGGATTGAGTCTCAAAAATTTACTTTCTTACAAAATAAACAAGATTGCCATGAGCAAAATAAGGACAGAGAAGCAGCAAAAAACAAAAAGAAAGAAAAGAAGAAAAACATGAAATTAAACTACGTGATTAAACTAAAAGGGGAATATCAGCTGATAAAGAGTTTCTAGCTTGTTTTTTATGTGTCTGGCCTCCAACTTCACTGTTATGGTTCACTGTCACCACTCTCATAATGTCATTCTTGTCATAAGACTGACTGAAATACCTGGGCTGGTGGAGACCAAAAACTGAGCTAAAATGTATTGAATAATAAATAAGGTGTCCTGTGGAGTTTTTGACCACTAATGGTGATTTGTTTCTATGATGGAGCCCATGTTTTGCAGGTAGTTTCACCCTATTTTTTCTGAGCTAATGGGGGTAGTAATGCACCAACAAATTCAGTAATGTGCCAGCAACAAGAAGACAAAACCTACGAGGAAACAGTGATGTAAACCCTGCTTTGTAAATGGCTTTGGAGGGAGAAAACACTAGTAATGTACCTCAAAGACACCATATGGTGAGATGTTTTGATCGTGTTGAGAATCAAAGCCCAGCGGCAGAGACCACGTGTAAACTGGGCCTGAATGAGCAGCGTGGTCGTAAGTTGAGCCGGTCGGAGGTTAAGAACTCCGAGAGGGAACAACGGTGTGGGAGAGAGCAGTTGAGTCTGAGAAAAGCAGCTTACATACCAACTGGTCTCAGGAGAAAGGCTGCAGATTCCACCGCTACAATCAGCTGTGTTTGTTACTGAGCATCAGCTCAACTCTCCACTCTGTGATCCTCCTGACCTCCACGATCCCTCCAGCCCCAATAAACACCAGATCAAACCTCCCAGTCTGCAGCCAGCGAGGTGTTTGAAAAGATTTAGGGTTTATTTGTGAAACCCTCCGACTTTATTGGCTGGATTTACTACCTTAGAGTTCAGATGGATAAGCTGATTGCACATAGACAGTATTTCAAAAGAGCAGGGAGCAGTCCAGCGGCAAGAGGAAGAACGGATGTGCAAGTAAAGATGAGCAGAGGGAAAGTGTGGAGATGCTTTCTGCTGCAGTTATTAAAAAAACTGATGAAAGACAGCAGTGTCAGTAGTGGGGGATGAGAAAGCACTCGGCCTCTATCGTCAACAGCTCCGAAAAACAACTTTTTATTGGCTCCAGTTCCCCATGAGATTATTTTTCTACCCACAGCAGGCAGAAATAACCGAAACCATCATTTTGGGATGTAAGAGGAGCTTCTATTAAATGATCCTTATCAGAAAACCAACACTGGTCATTCTTCAGTTACCTAAAACTGCATTTGTGTTCAGTAGTGAAACAGGAAGTCGTTTTTCTTGTACTGCCTTTTTCTGATAGTTCACTCAAGAGAGTCGGCAGAATGAAATGTTGGCGTCGTACATTTCGGCATACATTAAACTCAGCCCATCAGAAAAATGTATACATAGGTGGACAATAAAAAAAGGCTCATTACAGACCATATTTTAGAGAGAAGCCCAAACCTCACCAAGTAGTTTTGGTGCCTAAACCTTGTGTCAAACTTGTTTATATTGAGTCAAAATACATTAACTTCTTCCTAACCAGGTGGGTTTGTACCTAAGCTTGACCAAACCTTGACCAAACAGTCACAACATAAACATTTAAAATGTGAGGAAGTTTCAACACATCACTGTTTTTCTTGTCATTCTTTCTTGCCACTGTGTCAATGTTGTTGTAGTTTTTAGCATTTTGCACCTTCCTCAGGCTCATGATGTTGGTTTTTCTATTCTTTTTTAAAAACGCACCCCAAATACCCTGAGATAAACTGCACTTCAACTCCTGTCAGCAGTATCTGAAATATTGAGTGCGACACGTGGATGTATAAGTTGTGAAACATCCTTTGCCCTCTCTTATCATAGCTGACAGATTGGATTGCTTACACATGTGTACTGAATGTTTTCTTTGACCGAAGACAGTCGAGTCAACGTCCTCCTGTTTCACACTCATCCCTCAGATTCACTGACAATCTGAGGGGTCATTCTTGCTTAAGAACAGTTCAACATCAGCTTTAAAGTCAAAACAAATCTACTGGGCTAAAATCATATGATCTCTGTACCTTTTGGGATGCTGATCTTGAAGTCTAGGTCTCTCTCTTCCAGGTGGTACAAGGCCACTTCCTGTAATCGGGCTCTCTCCAGCTCCGACAGACTCTGGATGGGCACCGGCTGCAACCGCACGCTCTGACCCAACATGGTCGCCCACGTGTGGTCCCCCTGTAATAAAAGAAAAGATGAAAATAACGTAAAGATTAAAAGGTAAATGCAGGCGACTGCACAGAGCATTAATCACAATCATCAGTTACCGTTTTATCTGTTTACAACTAATTTTCTGCTGACAATTCAGCCAGAAACCAGATGCCTGACATACGGCCATTATCAACCAACCATCAAGTTCGTAAAGGCAAATAAATTAAGCGGTGACTCAGAAGTAACTGAGCTCCCTCAAGACAAATGCTGTAAATAACAATATTCCACCTCCCTCATAGTTTCACATTGCGTCATAGGACCAAGTTCATCCATTCTTTGCAAATACCCGTTCGGTTGTGCCCAGTCTTTGTCTGCTATCCTTGAGATTTCTGCACAATGAGAGCTAATTTAAGTCTCTCTCTCTCCAGCCCTGACCTTCCTTTTTAACAGAGGAAGCTCCACTGATTTAACACATCAGAAGAGAATTCGAAAGATTCCTGCTCAGCTCGTGAAGTCTGTAGTTTAACCCAAACTGAAGCTTTACCCGGTATAAATTGAACGAGTCAGGATCGTCCTCTTCTACGTACAACTGCAGAACCGTATTCCTGGACTTCCCCGTTTAATTCAGGCTTGTCCCTCAGTAAGAATGCAATTGCTGCTTGAGTTTACACGTTTTGATCCCAAAACCTCATAAGAGGAATGTACTGTAAAGTACTCTTACTGCACACGCTCCCATGCCCAGTTTACTGCAGGGCTCTCGGGGGAAATCCATTCATCACCGATTTAAACGCTGACAAATACGTAGAAAAGAACAATTGTTAGTCTGGTAAAACATTTCACAGGAACATTAAAATGTTCCCTCGTGGACAAGTTGTGGTGAATGTGGTCTGAAACAGATGTTAACTTCTAACATTTAAGTACTTACTCCTGTGATAAACATTGAAGTGGATATATTTATCTGAGTAGCAGAGTGGCTTAAATAGGACGAGCAATTAGCACGTTAGCTTGGATATTTAAGGTGAACCTACTAAAATGGCTTTTTGACTCCTTGGCAGTTTTCTGTTTTCCATGATAAAACTGATGATGCAAGTTGGCAGGAGTGAGACATCTCGCCTCTTTCTCATCTTTGTTGTGAGTTGAACATGTGCAGGACTGATGAGGCTGCTAGAGAAAGGTCACGTAGTGACTAACAATCAGTTGATTAATGGAGAAAATTATCATTACTTGCAAAGACAAACAAAGAAAAACCTTTTCAATCCAGGGAACAGAGAGAATAAATGAGTAAAGGGCAGTTTGTGTTTGATACAGAGGCCACAGAGGTTGACAAGAACCAGACAAACACACTCCACATCTGAGGTTTCACAACCGGGTCACCCCGTCACACAAAAATGTGCCTCCACAGAATTTACTCATTCGGTTAAGTCTGAGGAATTCTGCACAAAAATAAATCAGCATGGAGCTACACAGAGGGACAGCGCTGGATTAACAAAGTCGTATATCCATCTGCTGTCTGTACATGGTTAGTATTGGAGAGGAGGAGCTGAAGTCAGATCTGAAAAACTGACTCACTGTGCTGCTGCGACGTTATTTAAAAATCAACTTTAATGTTGAGCTGCAGATGAGATGGATTATAGCAGCAGAGAGATACTGATTTTAAATTCTTTACTTTCTTGTCCCTAATTTTTCTGTCCTAATTTTCCTCTTATCTATTTCTTCCTTCCATCCTTCTTTTCCTGCTCGTCCTTTCTTTTCTGCACTTTATTCCTCTCTCCTCATCTTTTCTGTCTTTTCATCCGTCATTCTTTTTCTGTCTATCCTTCCTTCCTTAATTCCTTTTCTGTCCTTCCTCCCTTCTTTCCTTTTCTGTCCATCCATCCTTCCTTCTTTCCTTTTCTGTCCTTCCTTTTTGTTCTTCTTTCCTTTCCTTTCCTGTCCTTCCCTCCTTCATTCCTTCCTTTTCTGTCCATCCATCCTTCCATCTTTCCTTCCTTCATTCCTTTTTTGTCCATCCTTCCTTTTTTGTTCTTCTTTCTTTGTTCTAACCTTTTTTGACTTTGCATCATTGCAACTATTCTATACAACTATGAATTCAACAAGTTTCTCAATGAATTACACTTGACAAACCCTCCAGGCTTCATACAGTAAGTCTGTCTGGCTGCTCTGACTCTGAGCCCTCACTGAACATTTACAGACTATAACAACAACATTGTTAAACTGAGCCGTTTTCCCTTCATGGCCTCCGTACTTATAGAAATCATGCTGAGGTAATGGAGGATAATTATGGTAAGATGTATGTTATATACACTCAATTCTCCTTCTTCACATTAGACTCTAAGTTGTTTCCCTCTGGGTAAAAATACACTGAAGGGACTTTTAGCTCCTATGTGCATGAAACTATTTGCATAAAAGCAAAACGAGTCTTTAAATTTAAGAAATTTGATTATTTCTGCTCCAGATAATGTTAAAGTTGAAACTCCACAGTAGTAGCATCATGGTTTGTATCACTGGTCTGGATATCAAAGCTCAGAGAATCACTTCAGCTGACTAACATGTGTGTCCTTTACATAATCACTGTTTTGTAAGCAATCAGCCTCCAGCCTTATCTCGTCCCGACTTAATCGCGGTAACCTTTCATACTTATTTACACTGACTGCCTCTCTGTGTGTGTGTGTGTGTGTGTGTATATGTTTACTTCCACATGTGTGTGACGGTCTCATGTCTATAACCGGGCCGGTCCTCAGCTCACATCATGCAGCCTGATTGGAGAAAATTGCTTTGGCCTTAATGCTAAGCGTAAGCAGACGATCACGCCGCGGCGGCGCTGGATGAGAGCTGACCGCAGAGGCCTCGGCTACGTTTGTCTAAAACCGGTGACTTATACTGTCTCAAAGCAAACATGGTGCAGAGGAACAATACCACGGGGAGGCTGGTTTGTGGACTGAAATGTCAGTGGTCAGAGCTGACATTTAGGATCTGCGCCTATACATTATGTCCTATATTTTCTCTTTCTCTGCCACACGAATATTTACAGAATGTTGCACCAAATGCAACATTGGGAACAGCACTTAAATATGGCTTATTTGACCAAAATCATGAATACTGAGATGCAAAACAGCCAGTTTCAAGTTAATTATGACTAAAATGTACAATATGCAGTATTGACTGTGGACCACGCTGAATAGTGGTGATTGAAATTATCTTTCAATTTGCGCAAATCTGTCACGCATCCAAAGGAAATAAACAGTTCAAAGAAGACACAGCTAGCTTACCATTAGCAGTGATGTAAAAAAGTACCCACAAGTCATTCTTAAAAGTAAAACTATCATGTTTAAACATTTAAAAAGAAGATTTAAGATTCAAAGAGTTTATCTGAACGTTGTTAAAGTAAATGTCTAAGTCTGATATTATGTGTATTTAAGTATTAAAAGTAGTTTTCTGGCAATAGATGTACTCAAGTATCAAAAGTACAAGTAAAGGCAAATTAAACATATGTTGACATGCATGTTTAAGCTGCATTCTGGATGTGGACTTGGCATTTTTCTGATTATCAGAAGATTATCAGCAGCATGTAATCTGCAAAGTAACTAAAGTTATCAAATGAATGTAGTGGAGTAAAAAGTACAATATTTGCCTCCACATGTAGCGGAGTGGAAGTATAAAGGGGCAGAAATCAGAAATACTAAAGTAAAATACCTCAAAGTTGTACTCAAGTGAAATACTTGAGTAAATGTACTTAGTTACGTTCCATCACTGACCAGTAACCTTCAGCTGCTCTTTCAGACGCTTAAACTGTGAGCACGAAGACGATCAACAGATCCAAACAGAGGAAACTTCATGTTTCAGAGATCCTCTATTAATTTCTTTGAGAAGAGGGTTTACTCGTGGGGGAAAAACTTAACTGAACAGAACTGATAACATTCCCAAAGATAAAGGATCTTTGGGAATGTTATCGAATTATTTGAAAAGATGGTTTACTCCAAACAGAAGAAACTGAATTTCCATCTTTAGTTGTTTATTGTTGAATCACTGAGGGGTGGCTTTTATAACCCTGGTATCTTTTTTTCTTTTGGGGGGGGGGGGGGTTGGAATATTTTCGGAGTTTGTCTAAACCCGACCTGCAAAAAGCCGCCAAGATAAATTCAAAGTGTTGTTGTAATGTAGTCGTATCTTTTTACAGGAGAATTCGAACATGTAAACAGCAGTTGTCAGAGCAAACACATCCAGATGCAAAGCTGTCAGAGATTAATTTATCTTTTAAGCACACGGACAACTGTAAGTTAAAGACAAGAGCAAACGACCATGACATGACAGCCATTCTGTCCAAGAGTACAGAGACAGTCAGAACTGAGCTGAACTGAGTCAACACATCTGTAAATGGGTGCTGCCATTTTAAGAGACGCTGATACAACAAGACAAAGTGTGATTTCAGTTTACGGCCTGATGTAGGTGGAGATGAGTTATACAGCTGTCAGTCCGGGTTCAACTCTTCGAGTGATTATGCAAAAAAGTTTGAAGTTAATTACATTTGTCCCCGATGGCGACGGACTCCACCCAAGGAAGGAGATTTGAACTTTCACTCTTATTTACTTGATTTACATGGATTGCATCCCAAACACCCATCTCTGGTGATCATTTTGCCGAATTTACAAGAAGGCCTCAAATATTAAGCGTTTTATAACATTTATAAAGTTTCTCCTGACTGAACAACTCACAAAATTGAGTGATTTCAAGAGGGAGTCTGGTGGATTTTCTCTCCCTCTTCATCTCCTTGATGTTGTGGGCTGCAGCTGCTGCAGCTGCTTTGACCTACATTGTGTTCGTGTTCACGCTGAAGCGCAAAAGGGTTCAAATTGTTGTGATTCGTTCTTGGTTATTATTAGATTAAAGTCATCCTGGCCATTCTAAATTTGCATATTTTATCATCCAGTCTTAAAACCTTCCTGTTCGCCGTCTTTAACCCAACAGCCGAACCAATCGCCACGAGGAACTGAAGGTCAAGAATTCCTGATTTCACACCCGAAAACATGCGTCATCTCATATCTCATATTGACCGACTGTGTTTGTCTGTGTACAAACTCATTGTTTCCATGTGTGATATAATTACACTGATACGCTGTGATGATATTATATGTGTTCAATCATTTGTTGCTGAGTCACTCTGTTGCTGATTGAATGGATTTGCTCTGCTCAAGTGTGGATAAAGTGCCACGTCCAAGTGGTGTCTGGCTCATTGTTGTGGAGAAATAAAAAAAAACAAAAACAAAGCAAAAACACGTAAAAGCAAAGTCATTTAATACGATAATATACTGAGACTAAAACCACGTTGAATCTGATGGTTCCAGTAGGGCTCTGCATGTGGTTTGCGTCAGCGTGAACATACGGTGTTTATTACGATGTAAGAAGACCAAAACAACTTGTGGTGCAGAACTTTCTTTACAGTTCTGAAGATCAAACTCAAAGAAATATCAGTGATGCGTTTGAGATGTGGTACAATGAGTCGGTCCCTCCAGAGCTGAGGGGCTGAGTTGACAGGACTGTCAAGAAGCGTCGACTCAAGAACCATCAAAAGAGATCAGATCCCTTCTCGTTTAGGTTTTTTGGGGTTTTTTTGGTTCAACTGTGGTTGTAGTCACTACCAGGAACAAGGAGGGGAGACGATTTAAACCATGTGGCAGACGAACATTAGAGATGGAGGACAAGGAGCACAATGAACCAGAAGAAGACAAACACAAGCCTGAAAACCCACAAACGGACCATAAAAAGATATCACGACTGACTGACGACTCATTCAGTTATGTCACTTATGTAACTTACATTAAGAAGTTAACGTTAAAGGTACCTTACTTACATAACATAAAGGCAAATCATAGATTTTATTAAGATCTAGATATGGAGTTTAAAGATGGCCCCTATCCAGCCCAATGAGACTTGCTTGCCGGACGCATACGCCAGAGAACACGGTTTACTTCCTGGTTTCTTTACATTTCAGACTTTACATTGACATGAAGTCACCAAGTTTTTAATTGGTTTTCTTGGACATGGAAGGTGCCAACTGCTCATCAACCATACATGTGCAATCACAAACCGATAGAAGAGCCACCAGGACCAATTTGGTGTTGTGTTTATAACACGCCTTTTATAATGGCGGTCCATGGGCAAGGCCGAGCAACTCTGCAGTATCAAGGTCTTAACAGTTCGCTCATTATCTTGACCCTTGGATCACACATGGGACTTGAATCACAATCATCTGTGGGAAAATCCTGTGTGACGGCTCAGCCAACCACCTCCAGGCTGGGAGTTCTTCTCGCTCTCTATACTACTGCACTAGAGGAGCGGTATTTGAAGCACTGGGGGTAAAAACAAGTGGATCTTTAGCCGCTTTATTAAGATATCGACAAATCATTAGTGACTTCAACTTGGAAGAGCAACAAACCCTGTTCAGACGACCTTAGAGACCTGCTGCTGATTCCAGGTCTGACCGTGCAGAGCTCTGTAAGTGATCACAGGAACTTTAAATTGGATTATGAATTTGATGCAGAGCCAGTGACAGGAAATTAAAATCTGCATCACATGAGATCTTTCAGAGGGAGCTCGGTCTGAAGCTTTGCAGCAGCATTTTTAGCCACATGTGAACAATCCAGGCAGGTGAGAGTCTAGTTCCAATAAAGAAGACGGGACCGGATAAAAGCACAAATCACCATTTCCATCGCTGCTTAAAATGACCATGCTAAAGAGGCTCGGAGATCAAACAGGACGGAGACGTTTACCAGGTGGAGTAATTGTAATCAGGGACATACCGTACAAAGCAGCACCTGCTCAAACGTCCACGATCAAACCCCTTCAGCCAAAAGTCTAAAAAAAAAAAAATGCAATAAAAAGCAGAAAGGAGCGTTTACATAAGGTTTGTTTTTGTGCATGATGAAGTGATAAAGTAAGAGAGCTCTGATAGCTAACAGATGCCTCATGTGTTTAACCTTTCACTCTTCTATCCCCGCACACCAGACCCCACTCACTTTTTAGTCGTTTTTAGATCTCCAACTCCTCTTCCCACAGCTCTCCCTTAGTCTGATGTTAATGCAATTGTTTACATTCGTCCCTCCCGTGGGTGCTTCTGTTCGTCTCTCCGTGTGCTCGTCATCGTTAACCTCAGCCTTTCATCCTGCTCCCCACATCTTTCTTGGCAAAACAGCGCAAATGAGACAGAGATAAATACGAGTGCTCATTCGGGAGTGAGGTCGTTTGTTTTCTCTGAATAACTGGAGAGTTTTAACTGTTGCCATCGAAGATGTGCGGTGAAGATGTGAGGCTTTAACACTTGAAAGCATTTGCAACAGAAGCTGATAAGAGCAGGATAAGATTATGTAATCTGGTGGAACTTTGTTTGGTATTGTGGGATAATTATAATACTTTAAGATCCATTAACTTTGCGGAAAACATTTGATTTAATCCACCCTTTTAGTTCTAAAGCCCGGATCGGATTACAGGATATTTTTGGTCTTCGGTGATGTTCACTTTCCCATCAACAAATCATAGAGTTTGCCAGGAGACATGGCAGACTGCACGGTGGACCCTGACCAATCACAGCTCCCTATCTTGGCTCACCTGATCGAGAGTGCCTTTGGATTTGTTGGACTGCCAGCTAATACCATGGATTTCCCTTCTTAAACGTACTACTACGAACTTGTAGCTTGATTGAAAGCAATATTATGTAAGAATGGTTTTGTTTTTCTGCAGTTTGGCACCCCGCTGTCTAAAAATTACTGGCACACCAAGCAAACGTAACGTGATCCAGAGCTGATAATACCTGGCTGTGACATGCTAACAGCTACACCTCTAAAACCACTGCGATGACAACTTAGCTAACAAAGCCAAATATCAAGCAACTGCAACAACACAACACATAGAAAGCAAGCTATTAAATATGTGCTAGTCCAACAGCACAAAGAATATTATGAAGCTCTTAGCGGTCGCTCTCTTCTCAACTTCCTCCGTAAACATCCTCGTCTAACTCGTTGCCCCAGTCAGAGTCAGCTAGCTGCGAGGCTAACTCAGCTAACTGGCAACCAGTAGCCATAGTTAGCTAGCTTACATTTATTCTGACAATGTGGTTGACATCAGAGGGAAGAGCGTAAAACATTTTCTTCATCAGATGTGACCCAGTTTCACCAACAAACCCAGTCTAACATCAAAATGTGTAATAGCAACATTGTTCTCCACTGCAAAATGTAGCAGTTTCACAATAAAAGGTATACAATTGTGAGATATTTACATTTTTTTTCTACCTATTCTTTTGTCCTGCGTCCATCAAGTCAAGTTTTGGCCAACATTGCTCTCATTATCAGTGAAAAATGCAATATTTTAAGATCATTTCTGCACCAACATGATTTTATTTTATCATGTTTATGTTATATTTTCATAATCTTCCTTCAGCAAATGTATATGCACTTTAGTGTGTTAGCTCTTGGGAAGAGTTATCCTAGAATTCAGGCTCCAAATAGGTTTTGTTCATACTTTCACTGCCTTTCAAAATTAGGAACCTCATCACTTTTGTACACAGCGGCAGCCAGAATCCGCCAAAATAAAAGTTTCTTCTAGCCGATTTAAGTAAACTGGTCAGTCACCATCTTTTTAATGTTTATTGACTGCTGTCCCTCTCTTTGGAGAGCACTTGATTTTCTTACTTAAATCTGACCAGTATTATTATTTTAGTAAAACAGTAAAACATTGCATCTTTATTTATAGTATGAAACTTATATTTTTTAATCCTAACTCTAGTAAAATTCTGATTACATGTCACAGTGAAGTACAAGTAAAGTACACTCTGTCCTGTATAGTGTCCGCTTTGATTGATTTCTCCACCTCTAACTCCAACACACAAACACTTGAAGATAAGAAATCTTGTCTAAATTTCCTGATAGGAAGTCAAATGGAGTGCCGTGTTCTCTATAACATACTGTATGTTCTCTACTTCCCTACATGTCCTCCTGCTGCCCTGAAGGCTTTTCTCTGCTTCGCTGGTGAGGTACAATGAGTTACAGTCGGCTCTTTACACCGGCTCTGTATTAGACTAAAAATAAATCAGTAGTGCATAAACTGTGACCTGCTTTCTGCCTTCTGCTTTATTTCTTCCCATCAGTGCTTCGTCGTCTAGAAAAGGGCCGATTTAATAAGGCTTGTTCACATGCAAAACATCGTGTATATACACTTTTACACAACAAACGAGTGCTTTAAATGAGAATAAGTTACATTTGAGTCAAATTCCAGCTTGTTCCAAAGTTTAAAAAGAGTTTAATTTGAAAAAACAACTTAATTAATTATGTTCTTTCCCACTATTTCAGAACAAGGACACATGAATAATGTACTCAGTTCCTGCGGTGGCTTCTTCTCTCTAATGAAGGAACATTATCTCCACGTTATTCAGCCCCACACTGTGTTTTCATCAGATTAATCAGGAGCGGCGGTCGCTCTCATTAGGATGCTCTCAGGAACACATCACGACTGAGCCTGGCACGCATTAGTATGCAAAGGTACTTACTCATTCACGCCAGCACTGACAAAACACACTCACATAAACACACACACACACACACACACACACACACACACACACACGTAAACAGACAGGCAGCACTAATAGGCCCCTTGGCAGTGCTAAAGATTGAGGCTCAACCACAGAAACAGGTCTTACGTCGTCACAGCAGCCCTATTGTGTCAGCCCTGAGTATAACACACGCACACACACACACACATACACACGTACACACACACACACACACACACACACTGTCTGGAATGCACCGTTAGGTCACTAGACGAATACTAATGGAGGTGCATTAGTGTGATGACGCCAAAACCCTGTTTGTGTAGTCGGAAAACTACAGCGTGATGGCTGTGAATATTTGTGATTGATGTCAGAGAACATGTGATTGCTGTGAGTTTGTGTGTGTGTGTGTGTGTGTGTGTGTTCACTGTAAATGTGTGTAATTGCTGTTAAGTGTGTGATTGATGTCAGAGAACATATAATTGCTTCGTGTCTGTGTGTGTGATTGCTGTGAATGTTTGTGATTACTGTAAATGTGTGTGATTGCTCTAAGTTAACGAATGTGATTGCTGTGAGAAAGTTTCTACATGCATCACATAATATAATGAAAATTATGAAATTTAAAGAAGGAAAGCAAGAAACAGTGAGTAAATTTTAAGCTTCATTCTCAAGAATAAAACAATTTTCTTAATTCCTTATCAACACCTCTTACGAAGTGGAGTTTTGTATAACTGTGTCTTGTTTCATCAGCATGAGATCCAAGATACTGTCTCTCTTTTTTCTTTCTTTTATCAAAAGCTTGACCTCAGTTAGCCGTGTTAATTAAGGAACTTGTTTACCATCTTTTGAAAGAATTAAAGCTGTTTACAAAGTTGTGCACCTGCCCTCATTTTTGCTAACAGAGTTCCCCGGGGCTCCATGAGTACTAAAAACATCTGCTGTTTTTCAAAATAAAGGGAAATTATGGACAGAATCCAAGACAAATAAATGTCTTGTTCAGTAACTACACTGCAGCTGTCAGATAAACATAGTGGAGTACAACTACAAATGTATACTGAAGTACAAAATATTGAGTACGTGTACTTAAATAAGCACTGCTGCTCTGTGATTGAATCAAAAGGAAAGAAAAAACAATATTCAAAGAGAGAAAAGCTCCTTATTCATACAAAATCTTATTAAAAGAGGCCCTGAAAACAACAAAAGTGTCATTTTCTTTACTTCTTAACATTTTCTGATAAAACACAGTCAGCTCTGACTGCCCAAAGGAAGTTAAATTTAAAATATATACTCATATTTATGTTTTGCCAACTAAAGCTACTTCACCGAGGATAAGTTAAAGTCAAAATGTATTACTAATTAAGAAAAAAATGAATAAATTCTACCTAGAAAGGATGTTAGCTTAAAAACAGCAACTGCAGGATCAATGTTAAATACTTTAGATTATCTATTCAGAGTTGTTCCTGAATTTAAATAATCCATATTCAGTGAGGTTTGCTAAATTTACTACACTTCTACTACTTCATGTAGTCAAACACACACACTCAGTCAGTACCTGTATTGGGGTCAAATAAAATCCTTATCGGCACTCGCAGATTTTCTCAGCGCTGCTTTTCCAGACTTTGTTCAGACACTCGAATGCATCTCAGCAGCTCAGAGTTAAAGAAGCAAGTGAGCGAGTGAGACGGAGGTAGAGGGAGGGAGGGTTAGATTAAAAGACCAGGAGGAGGAGGAGGAGCGCTGCAAACTGACTTGACTTCCAGGAGCCGACAACATAAACACAAGAGAGAGGGGAGGAGAGAACGGACAGCGAGGGAGGAAGGGAGGGGAAGTGGTGCAGGAGATGGAAACAGGAAGAAGGGAAGAGGTGGAGAAAGAGTGAGGAAGTGGAGAGGAAGTCAAGGAGGGAGAGAATCATCAGGAGGTGGTGAGGAATAAAAGAAATACAGAGGTAGGAAGGAAAACAGAAGGGGTAGGAAGTGAGAAAATGAGCGAGGGAAGGGGAGAGGAAAGAAGATGAAGAGAGGAGTTATAAACAGGAAATTAGGATGTAGTGAAGGAAAGAAGGGAGACAAGGAGGTAGGATGGGAAGTAGGATGGAGGGAAGCAGAGAAGGGAGTAAAAGAGCGAGGGAAGGAGATGCAGAAAAGGAAGAAAAAGGGAGCGAAAGGGGGATATGTAGAGGGAAATAGGTAATGAAAGAAGGAAGTAGGGAGCAAGGAAATAAAACAAATACAGAGGTAAGAAAGGAAACATAAGAGGAAGGAAGGAAGCAGTGAGGGAAGAAAGAAGATGAGAGGAGGAAGTAGCGAGAAATGAAGAGATAGGGAGGGAAAGAAGGGGGTAAGGAGCAATAAAAGGAACTAATTTAGGATGTAAGGGGAAGGGAAGGGAAGTTAGGAAGTAAGAAAGTGACAAAAGGAGTTAGCAGGGCAGAAATGAAGGAAGTGGAGGAGAGAAGGTAGTAGGAAGCGAGACAGGAGGTATGGGAAGCGGAAGAGGATGAAATAATGGACCAGAGAAGGAAAGAAAAAGGTAAGGAGGTGAAAGGAAGGAAAGAAGGAGCATGAAAAGGAGAAAAACAAGGAGGAAGGGAGGAAGAATGAGGGAAATAAGGAGGGGGAAAATGTAACGGAGTGGAGGAAAGGAAGGCAGTAAGGAAACAAGGAAGCAAAGAAGGAGAGGAGGGAGAGAAAGGCACAAATGAGGGGGTAGGAAATAAAAGCTGACAAGGAAGTAAGGAAGGAAGAGAAAGAGGGAACAGAGGAAAAGACGAAAGGAGAGGAGGGTGGAAGGAGAAGAGGAGGAGAGGTAGGGAGGGAGGGACTGTGAGCGGGGGAGGATTAACACGACGGGATCACAGCTCTATAAAAAGGACGGAGAGAAGAGAGAGAAGAGAGGAAGAAATACAAGTAAAGAGGGAGGAAGGTTTGATTAGGGAAGAGGAAACAAGGAGAGGAAAGGAAGAAGCTGCATTACCTTCTATTTTTATTAATATTATCAAGTTGGTTTTATTTTCTGTCTTCTGTAACAACATTTTTAATATTTTATCCTCATTCAAAATTTTTTTCTGTGCCTTTTCATGTGAAACATACGTAATTTCACGTTAGTTAAACTTGCTGTGAGACAATTTAAGCTGCGTTTATTAGTTGAAACTTTATTTGTTTCCACCTCAAACCACGTCTGAAAATGTCAATTTGTTTTGTTAAAATTTTCATTGAAATGTGAAAAAGCCACAGAAATTTTCCCTTTTTCCCTTATGAAAAAGGTACATTTCAAAAGATTTCATGTGCCGTGTTTGGTTTCGGATGAACATTATTCTGAAGATGATCATTAACACATCATGCTGCACCGCAGAGGAGCGCTGACATGAGTTTGACAATTTAATATTTAATGGCCGGCTGTTCCTCTATATTAATATTCGGCAGATGTTATTTACTTGAAGCTGTTCTGCACTCCGGTGGGACGAACGTGATCATCAGGGTGAACAACAGGAGCCGTCAGCAGCTGGTTTGTGCTGGACGTGAGTTTAGTTCTGCTGCGTGAATCAATAAATTGACAAAATCCTGCAGGAAAATTCCAGCCTGCGATTTTTACTGATTCCCTTCTCCAGCTGTGCAGAGGCCAACGTGTGTGTGTGTGTGTGTGTGTGTGTGTGTGTGTGTGTGTGTGTGTGTGTGTGTGTGTGTGGACACAAGCCTGGAAAATGTCCGTCAGCACTCCAGCTGTGAGGCCCGAAACAACAGCAGCTAAAATGGACGACACCTCGACCTTCTGGACTCTCCGGTCGACCCCCCGAGAGAATTCAGATGTCGCGACCCTGATTATCCAATCAGAGCGGACGAGAGATAAAAAAAAAAAACAAGTTAAATGACTCCGCGGTTGCTTCAGAGAGGGAGCGAAAATAAACAGACGTCTGAGGACAGAGCCGAGGTGAAGACTCAACATAAACACAATCGGAGACTAAGAGAAAGGAAAGTTAACATGACAGCTGCTCTTCAGAGGCAGTGATGCTGCTGCCATCATCATGAAAATATAAAGTTAGCAACGCTGTGAACTTCAGACTGTCCTGCACAGGTTTATATTTATACCCACACAGCTTCTGGATATTTGTGGAGTTGATTCGTCGACAGATTTTTATGTCATTTTTGAGCTGCCGTTAGCTCAGTTAGCAGTGCAGCTAGTGGTCCAGACTGGGAGTTTGGAGTACCAGGGGGGTGCTAGGGTACGTTTTCTGACTCACAAACTTTTTGTTTTGCTGCCCTTACAAAGTTCATCCTGTCTGCACACACTTAAGACATATTGCTTGGTAACAATCACGCTTTGAACGTTGACCCTCTTGCTCCTACATCCGTCACGGCCTTAGCAAGTACAAGTACAAGAAATGTGGCACTGACACTTAAATGTGCCTCCATCTGTCATCGTGTTGTCTGCTGTTCTGTCAAATGTTCGTGCTCTCTCAGCTTTGTTTGGATTTGCGTGACGTACCGTGAAGTATGTGATGTATCTGCAGGCTAGTTTCCAAACTGCAACATGTGACTGGATGTAGTAGGAACATCCTGGCATCCTATGGCACAGTAAATAGTGGCAGTATGGGAACTGGGACGCAGAGTTAGTGTTTACACCGCCAACACAGGAGCTTTTAGACAGGTACGGGCTGGGGCTAGCCTGTTAGCATGCTAACTTCCGGGTGTAAAGGTCAAAACTGTCATTTCTTCACATTCTGTTGATAGTTTTTAGTCAACCGTTTGTTGTTATTGCACCTTTAAACTTTTAAGACATCACTATTGTTGACTTTATGCTTCAAATGAATTCTGAGAATCTTTTTTTGGAGCAGACTTGGAAAAAATCCAGAACAAGTAGCTGAAAAGTACAAATCAATACGCTTCAATTCAGAGGGAAATACTGAAGTTTTTGCTCCACAACATTTATAGGAGCCACACAAGACATACAAATAGTTTACAAAATATGTTGCTTAATATGAATTTAACAGCTTATTCAAGTAGAACTGAAAAAATTCATGGATTCATCGATTAGTCGAGTGACAGAAAATTAATTGGCAACGACATACGACACCCTTACTGTCTTACGACTTATTTTCAAGACTCAACCAATTATTTCATGTCAAAATATGAAATTGACTTGGCAGTGCTCAAACAAAAAACATATCTCCATAAAATTTATACATAAATAAATTCATATTAACCTTATAATGCACCATTAATCATAATCCGGTGATATAACACACAGTTCTTCCACCGCTGACCGGAACAGCAGTTCCAGCTCATGAACGATCATCTTCCTATGACACAATGTAGAAATGTGCTTATTACAGTAGAAATAGTCTTGACCTTTGACCTCCGGCCTCTCTTTTTTCCATTCATCTCTTGGATAGCGAGTGTGTGTTAGTCATCTGCCACCTTCCACCACCCCCAATCTCATTGATCCTCCTCACTTCCTGTACATTTCCAGGTCAAAGGTCACGTTGTTCAGCTGATACACCTCATGTCCTCGAACGCTAGTCTGTGCTGACTCGGGACTGTCGGTGTGTAAAAACAGGATGGATGATCAACAGGCGACACACACACACACACACTGTGACACACACTGTTGAACCAGGATATCCATGTCAGGGCGGCAGGTTGAACTTCACGACTACACCTCCACCTACAGGCTGCAGTGTGAACTGCAGGACACAGTGATTCACTCAAACATGAGCTACAACTCGACTTTTACTCCTCTTTGTTTTATAATTCATCTAGATGAAACACCAAACCCTCAAGAGCCTTAATGTGGATCCATGTGACTTATTTTTTAAGAAACTTTTGAAAGCTTTGAGCCTAAATTTTGGCACATTTTCTCTTCTAATCCTTCACTTTAACAAAAAACAACTGGTAAGTCAGATTTCCAGCCCTGACACCAAATTAAAGCTGAAATCGTTCATCTGTAAGAGATCATATTTGCATTTGGTCCTCTGCATCAAATGGAAACTGTCATTTCCTGCCCAGACATGTCTTGAAAATAATGAGAGATAGATAAGAAACAGGAAGATCAAGTGTTCACTGATGAGTTTTGTTCTGACTGCAGAGACAAGACAGGCTGTAAAACAGCCCCATGAATTTGATTTCTTTGCTGCTTTGATGGGGTCTGTCAAAATAAAGAGGTAAAAATGTGTTTTGGGGGTTAGTGTTCCTTGATTTGATGGCCAAATTGTTGCTTCAAAGGCTTTTCTACACCGACAACTTAACAAACATCAGAGAAACAATTAATATTGGGCATAAAATGATGATTAAATTCTTGACATGTGTCAGTTGTGATCAAATACTGACTTTTTACAGTACAACAATCACTTTAACTGCATAGCTTCATTAATAGTTTGCTTCCAAAAGAAAGGCTTGCCCATTGACAGTAGGTAATTATCTAAATTCTCTGATTTCAGCTTCTTTAATGTGAATATTTTTATGGTTTATTTCCTCCTCTGTGACATTAAATTGAATATTTTGGGGGTTGTGGGAAGATTTTTTACCATTCTGTGATACTTTATAAATCAAACAAGTGATTGAACAAGAAACAGATTGATTAAACATGAAAATTTTAAGCAATAATTGGGGCCCTTTTCATTTGTTGTCTCATTTCTTGCCACTTCAATCGAATTTTAGTCAAATAAGACTCATTTTAGCTCCATTTTTGGTCTCCACCACCTCCGGAGGGAAACGTCTGGCTGTTTTTAGCTGCTGAACGCTCCACAACATTCAGCAGCTCATTTCTAACTTTGTTCTGTCAGAGGTTTTGTGGTTTTGTCAGAGCATTATCTCTGCTGGTAGAGACGCTGATAAGAGCGGCGAGAGTGAAACAAAACAGGAAAGCTGTTGGCTCGAAACTGAAAACAAGGGGCTGAAAGAGGTTAAAACGCTCAAAGCTGATTTCCAGCTTAAAGTGTGGAAGCGGCCTCTACACTGAGTTAAAACTGTCCAACTGGAGTAGAGACGTTGGCGGACTCTGATGTGTTGAAGGTAAGTATAAACCAAAGTACACAAAGTACAACTACGCTGATGACCTCTATACCTACTGACAAGATCCTCACGACAGTAACAGGAGTAGATGTAATTACTTCCACCTTTTACAGCCACGTGCGTGTAAAAACCGACAGTTAAGTTCTCAGTTTCTCCTGACAAGAGTCGTTACAGTCGCACGCACACACACTCCCACAGATATATATATATAGTAGCAACACACACCTGGGGGCAGCAGTAAATGTGGAATCCTTGCATATAAAGTTACCTGCAATCGAGGGCCGAGGATCACGTTTCTCAGGCTGCTACGTGACCGAGCATCCAGCCAAAGTTGTGTTACGTGTGACCAAGCACGTAAAAAAAACACAATTGGACCCGCTCACCCAGAACTCTGTTTTTTCTCTCTTGTTCTTATGGAGAAAAAGAGTTTCATTGCTCTTGATTTTTGATTCATTCGGCGACACACTTCACATGGCTAATAAAACATCTCCGCAGGTCATTTTTATGGCTCCAGCTCAAAGTGATGACGATCATTTCTCAAACACCTTTATGTTTCACTTCTCACAGACGAGGCTGGTGTCCGTCCAGAGTCCGTCTTTATCAGCAGATAGTCGGTAGGATAAAAAGGGTTGTGCGATAAGGAGATTTTTCCAAATTACAGTCCAACAGGGTAAGTTGACGGCATCTACCAAAGGAAAGAGGTGAACACATACCTGAGTGTTGTTTACTGAGACAAGATAGTGTCTGATAGTATTCAGGTGTAAGGCTATAAATCATGAAGACTTTGGCTGGAAGAATTGAGTACAGCAGAGTAAATTAACTTTTTGCATCAAATTCAACTTCAGAGGAAGAAGGATTAACATCTTGGCACCAAAAACACGGGCTGAAGTGACAACATTCCCATTATTTGTGCGAGGTATCATGGAGGCTCAGGAATTAGGTGGACACTGCTTACCTCAACATAAAACTCATAATTCCAACTTTCTTACTACATCAGTCTTCTTATGATAACAAAGTAAATTAGGGACCAAACAGGAAACAAACATAAGAAAAACTACAAAAAAATGAATCAAACTTGAGGCTAAAAATGCAAAAAAGCAAAAGGTGGAGTCCTCGTCCTCATAAAGATTGACTGATTGATTGGTCCCTCATTTCTACCTCGACCACACAGCGTCTTTGGGGCGTGTCTCTTGAAACATGTTACTGTATTTCCTTTCTGTCAACCTCTGGTGTCTCCTTTCTCCTTCTCTTTGTGTCCCGGAGGATTTGGGGAAAAGGAGAGGAGGAAATGCCAGCGCCAACGGAGGAAACAAGATGCCAGCGAGGATATCGATAACGAGGCTTTCTTTCTCACTCCGTCTGTTCTCTAAACAGGACGTTCGCATCCACGCCCATCATCATGACCATCACCACCATCATCCTCACCCTCTTCAAAACAACAGCAAACCACAACAGATTCAACGACTTCCTGCTGAGAGAGGAAGTGGTATTAAGGTTTGGTCTCTGTTAGTCTGAGCCAGACTGAGATCTCAGACGTGTTGGACATACAGTGATTGTTAATTCCTAAAATGCAGCAACCGCGCTGTGTCAGAAGAGGATTTTTATCCTTCTACGCCGACAGCTCCCCGCCAACGCTTACTTCCTGTTTCTTTGATCTCTCGCTCTTATCTTCCTGTTTCCCACCTCAATACGTGTTCACATATTCTGTCTCTTTAGCATTACATGACAAGAAGACAAAAGAGAAACAGACTACAGAGCATGTGTAAAACTCAAGTCGACAAAACACCACATAATAATGAAAAGGCGATTCATGTATTCTGCCTCCTGCAGTTTAAAAGACGAGCTGTGCAAGACAATAGAACAAAGAGATGATCTTATTTTGAAGAACACTTTGGGGAATCTAGCTTCGGGGAAAATAAATCAAAGTACTTCTTCCAGTGATTATATCCTCACATAAACACCCCAGAAAGAAAAGAGGACAACGAGAAAGTTGGATTTCTTCCTGCATTTTAAATCAGCACAACAGTGGGTGTGTTAGTGCATCAGTGCTGTTTGAATAGCCTTTTTATGAGTCCATGTAAAGATTTTGATTTGCTCCAATAAAACATCTGTGTGGGTTCGTCCTTGTACAAGATTCTACTCCGAGAAAGAAAACAAGATAGCGGTAGTTATTCATCAGAAAGATGAATATGGTCTGTGTTTGTGCTTATCCTGTGGAAACAGTGTGATGTTGATGAAGCTCATTTTTAGGGGGTTTGGCTGGACATGCGACTTCAACTCAGGTTACCACAGTTTGTTTCTACTGACAGCCAAAATAGTTTTTAATGTTTTTAAACCATCATGTTAATGGTTTCTTAAGTCTTTAATGTGAAAAAGCTAATTGTTTTGGCCACTTCAGGGCAACTGGAAATACAAAATTCTGATTTCATACTCAGAATTCTGAGTTTAAAGTAAAAAGTAAGAATTCTGAGGAAAACTCCAAGTTCAAAGTTTAAAGTTAAAAAAGTTTTCTTGGTCTTGAGTTCAAAGTCAGATTACAATATTGTCACCTTTTAGGTGGATATAGTGAACTTGTCAGCAAACATTAGTTTCACATTTTGGGGTTGAGTTTGCAGTCATTTAGCAAATTTAGATCTGAAAAAAACACTCTCCTTTTTGCCTCATTTTTGGGCTCCTCCACCTCCAGAGGCAAAATATCTAGTTATTTAGCTGAAATATGAATATGAATATGCCACTATGTTCACCAGCTATAGTTGCTATGCTGTCTGTTACTGAAAACACTGTCTGCTGCTGCTTGAAACATTTATAAACATGGTGTTGCAGCTCAAAAAATCAAAACAACGAACCAAAATAGAATAAAAGACAGAAATGGTTCGGATTAAAATAAAGTACTGGAGTTACGTCATTTAACTCCCCCAGCTCTACCCAATAAAACCATATTGTTGACATCTAGATGGCGTCATACATGCAATCCATCTAAAATTACCAGAACATGCCTCTTGTTTGTCGTCTCTGCTTTTCCCTTCATTACTTCTCTTCTGGTTTACATCAGCATGGCAATAACTAAAACAAAGCGTTTTGGATCAAAGGAGGTAAAAAAAGAAAAAGAAAAAAAGAATGTCTCACGTGTACTCGAGCGTAGTCGATGCCGTCTGACAGGAATGATACGTATCGCTGTATGCTGTCATGCCACAGTATGTCTCGCCGCATGACAACAAACGTATGTCGTACAAAAACAGACGGTGGTTACATCACATCCCCGCTCGCCGACGTCTACTGGGGCGACTTGAAATGAGACGAGAACAAAACGAACCTGTGGCTGATTAACAGATTGGCTTCATGTTCAGTTTTGACAGTCCGGTTCTTTTACATTACATGTTTGTTTTTCTGAGACGGACATTCTTCCTGTAATCAGGTTTAAAAAGAAAAATTCAGTGAATGTGTGCCGAGGAATGTCCTGTCGCTGCTGGAGGAGACGTTGATGGTAAATTATTGATCTTTATCAACTGATTTTATAATAGAATTTGACTTTGTGACCTTCTGCTTGGTGAATCAGTTTCCTTATGTCCTGGTCAGGGTCGTAATCTAACATCTCAATTACCTTTACAGTTTGACCGAGAGCAGCTAAATGCAACGGGAACAATGTGATGCTTCATGAGTGGCTGCAGGGAGGCCAGAGGTCACAAATACAGAAACATTGATACGTCTGATCACAAATGATTCTGTTTTCTGTGTTGTGAGGTATGATTGATAACAAAAGTCAAAAGGTAAAGAGGAAGTGTCACGGTGCTGACAGCTCCGACCTCGCCAACCCCCGGACGCGACCATCCATCTTAGGATGAAAGCCGCGATGGGATGTGACGGGCACCATTTTGGGGCCGGGTGGGGATTCCTCTACAGGGAGATGACAGGAAATGTGGAAAAAATGCCAACCGGGGGGCTTTGATGATGAAGTCCTGCTGTCCTCCCTGACATCCTCTGGACTGACACTGTCATTTCATAACAAAACATGTGACAGAATTTACTGCAGATTTCTAGTTTTTGACCTCAAACTGTAACATCTGCACTGGATCCAATCCGAATAAAAACGACTCCTGGAAAGTTCCGCTTGTCCTCCCCTCCTCGTCTTTTGACGGGCTGCCCGCTGGTTGTGTAACAAACACTAAGTCACAGCAAAGTGGATTTAGGAGCAGATAACATTGACTTGGAAAGACTGAGATCAGGGCAAATCTTCTTAAAACCTAGAAAACTGCTCACTGCGCAGCATGAGGCCGGATTAAGGAACAACGACGTCACACAGAGAGTCTCAGAAATATCTCGACCTCTCATACTTCATTTAAAAAGATAATTAGATATTTAGTAAATATGAGACATCATGCTCCAGTGTTGTATTGCTACTTCTACTTCAGAAAAGGATCTGAATGCCGCCTGGCGAGGTTTGTGATTGAGCCCCCCCCACCCCCAACCCTCCGAGCAACACGACTAACAAACCATCAGGATGTCAGACTGTCTTGCCGTGTGAGCCGAGCTCCAGAACGATCCTCCAGCCTCGGGAGTCGGTAAATCAGACAGACGCTGACGTCTGCAGCCGACCGGCAAGAAGATCCATCATGAAGTCTGAGTGCCGAGCTGCCAGGAGCCCCGCACGGATGTAGGCGGCGGCCTGTAAAAGGATGGACGCAATGACAGCGCCTCTCTTTACTTTCACCGTTTCTTTCCATGTGAGAGTTAAGACTGACGGAGGCGATGCCAGGAGCTACATCAGTTATTTACACACTTCACACAGAATACAGAGAGGAGGGTAAAAAAAAAAAAAAGAAAAAAGATGGAAAGAGCCTCGTCCAGGTTTCCACTGTTTTCTTTCCTCGCCTCAGATTTACGCCGCTGAACACTCTGAGGGGTTCAGAAGTGGGAATCCTGTGGTTTTCCTGTCATAACTCAACACAAGGTCTCCCCGAGCACGGAGGGACGCACGCAAAGAGTCACGCACGCACCTCGACAGACGTGCAAACGTGGGGTTTATTTACGACCGCCATGCCTCCACGAACAGATGCACGCACACGTTAAAAAACACTTCGATGCTATCAATCCTTTTTCCGGAGCTGAGAGAGAGAGATCAGTGTCTCTTCAGCTACTGATTAACAAGCTTCTCGACAACATCCACCGAGTCTTCACGCTACTTATTTACAGGAGAAGCAACTTAGATTTCAACTGATGCAAAAAGCTAGAGATCTGCAGGGGAAACTGACATAATGTGGGATATATATGACTCTTTTTTCTGGCCGCAAAAGCAAGAAAATAAAATGTTAATATGCTCAAAGAAACAGTTTGAAAATGCATTAGAAGCAAATGTCATATAAAAAAAAAAGTCAGTGTCGAGTTGACTTTCCGTCCAAAGACTCGTGTCTTGATGGCGACCGGGGAACAACTGAGTGACACGTTTTTAAATGTGCACATTAAAGTGTGTTCACAGGTTGTAGTGGGTCCTGCTGCATGAAGAAAAAAGTAGTATAAAGCCTTTTGTGGCTCCAGAGGACGCTGCATGTCTCTGCAAATTGCCTCCAGTGATGTCACTCAAAGTTGCATTGTGGGTAATGTAGGCGACAGATCTTGAAAAAGAAGATCTCTGGTTCTGCTTTGTTGATTCTGATGTTTTGTTTTTAAACCGCCTATAACGAGTCCAACAGTGTGACCAGTGGACTGCCTTTCAAATCCTGGTGCCTACATTACCCACAATGCAACTGAAAGCCACCTAGTGAGACATCACTGGAGGCACATGCAGCTTCTTATGACTTTTGATCCGTTCCTTCACTCATTAATCATTGACTGATCACTCCAAATGTTGGATTAGGAGCTACTCATTAACTAATGTTTACCTAGCAGATAGCTACTTGTTCTTTGATTAGTAACCACTCAAAATGATTTGTCCCATGTTAAGTGTTGCCAACTAGTAAAGCATGTTACATAACATGTGTTTCTTTATGTTTCTTTAACAGTTACATTATGCTGACACACACTGTTCATTAAAATCTAACACCACCACCACCGTGAGTGCTTCTGTTTCACAGTCGAGTCCATTAACAGTCACTCCACTTCTCCCAGTAATTCACAACAAACGACTCTGTTCCTGGTCTGTGCAATGAACCTGCAGCTGGAAGCACCCGCTGTACTGCTGCTTATATAACTGTGAGCACGACTGATGGGAGATTACAGACCGACACCCTGAAGGCACCACCAACCACTGCAGCCACACACGCAGAGTGGACCGCAGAATGTACCAGATGCAACGGAAACCCTGAAGGCATTGGTGGTGGCGGGGGGGGGGGAGCTATTTTTGTGTCCGACAGCAGCAGAAATCATGAAATAGCTACGGCTTACACGAGTCAGTATGAGTATGAACATTCATGAGAATGATGTTAGTGTGTGTCTGCAAAAAAACACTCCATTAGCATTAAACAGCCACACATCCCATGAGTTTTAACCACTCGCTATGCTGCCGAAACCTCACTGGACTTGTTGTTGCATGCTCAAAACACTGCATTTTATTATTTATGTATATTTAAAAGGACGAAGCTGGAAAAATTAGAAAGACCAAAGCCTGACACATTCTGTTCCACTGTTGTCCAACAACTATTAAAAAAAAAACCACATTGGTGAGTCACACCTTCACTGGAAACACTCACTACAGCCCCACATGTGTTAATCCACAGCTGAAAATAGTCCCCCAACAACCAAACCACTTCTTTCTTTTCAGCTCGTCTGGCATTTGATGTTATTTACACCATTTGTTAAAGCTAAGAGTGTGAACTGACCACGCGTCACAGGTGTAAATAACATCTTTTTAAATCAGTTTGGGATCGTTGGACTTCCAGACACTTGGCTTCAAACACGACACCAGAAACTTCCCCTGACTTGAGGAGATCATGACTCAAATTCTCAATTTTTTTTTTGAGTGAACTGCTCCTTTAAGAGATGCACTAACACATGGCAGGTTTGGGGGATTTTCATGGGATTTCTTGATCTCTGTGACAGAGAACAGGACTAAGAAGTAAACCAGCTTCCTAATTTTAAATTCCTTCTGCTGACAGTTTGAAGTTGCAGGAAGAGAAAACATGAACATTTTTCCCTCCATTTCTGTTCGAGCATTCGACACAGACAGCTGATATTTAGGATTATTTCAAAATCAATTCTGTACGACAAGATAGAGCTTGAGGTTTACACAAAAAAAGAAAACACATAAACACAAATAACAGCCATCCGAGTATCACACGACTTTAACCAACACGTCTCGATATAAAACCCACATGTTCAGATTAAAGATTGTACAGAGCGCGTCCTACCTTTGCAGCACTGACTTTCATTGTGCTTCAATCCTTGTGTTACTGTAAAAAAAAAACACAAAACAGAAATGAACGCCTCACTCTGAGTCTGCGGGGAAACCAGAGACCGGCTGGTGGTGACACTGGAGACCAGGTCGAGGTGGGATCTGATCCTAAACCAGCTGAGACACATGTGGCTCCAGATCCCTGCTGCCTGGGGGTTCGAAAAACACAAAACTCCAACTTCATCTCAGCTTTCATCACCGACGGCCTCGCCCTCCTCCTCCGAGATCCTCTAAATCCTCAGCACCTGACACACTTCATGGCCTTCATCTTTAGCTTCCTTCTCGTGACATGTGGAGCTCATTACTGACTGGAGCATCCAAGACGTCCTTAGCAGCAGGATAAATCATCTCTCACACGCATATTTCCACTGCAGATCGTTTGATTTCATAAAGTACGAACCGCAAATACACATATTTGGAGAAATAAGTCACACGATATGCAGCTAAAAGCTAAATTAAATGCTATGCTAAGTGCAGAAAACACACCATCCTCAAGTTAAAGTAGAAAATACTCCTTCCAGACGCTTTTAGAGATTCAATATTAAAACTTTATTCATAAAAGACAAATCAGAAAGTGGTTGATAGTGAGAGAAACAGGAAAAGAAACCTCTTTTCTTCTTTAACTACATCTTTTAACTTGTTTAATTTGTATTTTCCTCATTGTTTTATAGTTTTATTGTTTTATTCCTCGTTCTGCTTTTATTACTTTCAAGCAGTCTCATTTATCTGAGCAATTTCCGTTTGTTTTACTGTTGTAACCTTGTGCAATATGGATAAGAGTATTAATTTTGTCGAGTAAAGAGGAGAGAATTTGTCTTACATGCTCTTAGTCATGCTAAATATAGGGTTTTTTTTTCTGTGGCAGAGCTGCTGTAAACACAGAAATAATCACATTTTCTCACTCTAACCTCAGCGAGCAGAGCCAGAAACACAATATGCACATCAACTAACAAACATATCAAGAGAGAAAGTTTAAAGTTTGAATAAATCCTCACCGCTCTCCTGTGCAGGCCTGAAATGTCTCGCGGGGGGTTGTCAACTCTATTTTCTTTTTCATACTTTGTCAAAGCAGAGCAGGGCAGGAAACATGGGAGAGATTGCTCGTATGACAACAACGAGCTTCCTCCTCTCTTATCTCCTGCTGCTTTTCTACGAACAGTCTCCTCATGCAGTCAGGACGGATGGTTTGAGTGGTGTAAAGGCTTGTTGCTGTTCACATGCAGGTGATTTTTTGGCACAGAGAGCAACATCTCCAATTTTACATAGCATCATAATGCTGCTGCTGCTGCTGCTGTGGTGCATTTTGGCTACTTGGGCTGGTAAAGGAAGCTTGTGGTTAAACGATTGGCTCCTGCGTGAGTCAGGCCGGGAGCTGCATCGATAAGCCTTCCTGATTGGCCGATGTGAACCAGGAGGGCGTTGTCTTGTGGAGATTTTAAATTTATTGGACGACTGATGGATGAAGAGAGGATATGACTGGACAACAGCCAAGTAGGAGGCGCTAATAAATCAACATGAGAGAGGCTGAAGAAGATTTAAGCTGACAGTAATCCTGATTAAATTGAAGATCTTTGGCTGCCTTTAAAGGTTCGAACGATCACAGTTCACCAAAATTATACGAGTACATATTTCTTGACTCAACCTTGATTTCTCTATTTTGCTCTCTGGACACAGCAGCTGACAAAACAAACGCACCTTAAAGGAGACATATTATGGCCAAGGTTCATCTTTTTAATTTTGGGTCACTACTGGAACAGGTTTACATGCTTTAATGCCAAAAGAAAACACATGAGTAACAATCTGTCAGGTGCTGCAGCTCTGCCTGAAACACTCTGCTTCTAGCTTCTGTGTCTTTAAGGCCCCTCCTCCTCTGCTCTGATTGGCCAGCCCACACATGCCTGAGCCAGCACCGCTAACAACAACAGAGGAGCTGGGCTAGGCATAAATTATATAAATGTGTGACATGGTGATGGAGTGTGATGTCATAAAGTCGCAGAATCAAAGGCAGGACTACTGACGAGGCGTTTAGGAGCAGTGATTTCTGTGGGAGAGAACAGCTGCTGTTGGCGTGGAGTGGTGAAGATCTTTGACATGCACAAGAGGAAATGTGAAACAGTGAAATCAAGTAAAATCAAAAAGCATGATAGGTCTCTTGAATTCTGGGGTCTTCTTGTCCATGTTGAGGTAGAAAATTGAGGTTCAAAGTTCATTCTAAACCTTTAAAGGTCGACTTTGTAAGAAAAGTTGTTGATTTTAGTCAAATACTGTCGATTTGCAACTGTGAAAAGTTGGGAATCAGACTCAAAGATCCACTTTTCTACAAACTGGTGCTTTCAAACAACATTTACCAAAACAATCTCCATTCGTCAGAAAACAATGCTGGGATTTTCCCATGGATAAACACTCTCACATCAGCAGTTCTAGCACACATGTCAGATCACGTTCACACTTCATGTTGGCCTCTATGAGACTACAGCTACAAGTCAGGCGATGGAGGTGATGGTGGCGTCCGGACAGCTGCCAGGATCGACACTGGAGGCTGCATATCAACACTTGTAAGAGCTTTTTAACAAGACATTTGGACGATTTCCAGCCGTGTTTGAGGCGACAGAAAACAAACAGGTATTTATATATACTTACATGATTCCTAACCAGAACATAAACTCTGTCACAACTTAAAATTGAAAACTGAAGCTGCAGAAACATAAAGTTGCAACTCTATCCGTAGTTTGCGGAAACAGATTGTACACTGCCAGCTTTTATTCTGGTAATAGGTTGCATTTTCACCTTAAAGTCCATTTGGCACTTTTTTAAAAAATACATAATTTAACTTAAATTGTCTTTCTCAAAAACAACATCCCTGCTGCTCCAGTTATTTGGGGATATTTCTTAGTAGTGTCAGTTAAAACAGCAGTGAAGTTTTTAGCATGTAAACATATTTTTGGATGGTTCATCAGACTCAGAAGAAATCAATTAACTCATCTGCATTTAAAACAGTAACTGCAGCACAGATCGATCACTAGTAAATCAAGTGTCTTCTACCTTTACTTGACATTTGATCACCTCACAAACAACAGCGTGACAGCCGACACCAACAGCTCGACCAGCGACTGCGTATGATGCAGACGTCACCGCCGCAGCATCCAGGGCATCAATACGACCCAGTCTTTCACTTTAATGGGATTTGGCTGCACCGTGGAGCCAAATAAAGTTCCAGCCTCGCATCCCACAAATCAAAAAGACAAGCAAGAAATATGATTGAGCCAAACAAGCTGCAGAGAACCGTGGCAGAGGCAGCGGAGACAGATGGGGGAACAGCAGAGAGAGGCTGAGAGTGAAACAGGAGATGACAGATGGGCAGATGCAGAAATAATAGTTTGAGAGAAAAGTGATGCAGCTGTCTGGTAATGTCTGACAGGAAGTAAGAACGGGGAGATAAATTCTTGCTATCAGCATTAAGATTTGGCTGGACGTGGTTTTTATCAGACGCGGCCAAAGAATGATGGCTGCAAAAATGTACCACGATTTTACAGCAGTAATAGATAGTGTTTTCAGTTTAATTGAGCACAGCACCATGAGGTGTTGGAATGTAACCAAGTGCATTTCGCAACTTGCAGAGCTTCAGGACAATTTGAGGCACTCGTACTTTGTACCTTGTACTTTTCCATTTTAGGGACGCAGACTAGAATTTGCATCCTGTTTGTGAGTCATGAGTGATTTGTTTAAGTTATGTTACATAATGAAGTTTATGTAGGTACAACAAGTTGTGTAAGTTATGTGACAAGACAGAACATAGTTATTGTAACCCAAAGTAGGATCTTTTCCTAAACCTAACCAAGTAGTTTAGGAGTCTAAACATAACAAAGTGGTTTTGGTCCTAAAAGGTAACCGAGTAGTTTTATTGTCTAAACCTAACCGAGTAGTTTTGGGCCTAAACCTCACTGAATAGTTGTTGTGCCTAAACTTATTTTCTAAGTTGACAATGCATGCAACGTTTTCAACTTAGACCCTGAGATTCTGAAGAAACTCAGACTACCTTAGATGAATGTTATGTATCTTATGTCCAATGCAACATTTTAGAAACAATCTCTGTTCACGATATGAACTCCACTGCATAAAAAGTGTCTGTCTCCCCATCTTATACTGAGTTTACTATAACTTGAATTGTAATGTTGTCTGGACTCTCCCTGACCCTGCCTCAAGAGAACAGAAAAACACGTTAGACAAAACGGACCCAAAACATTTCCTGTCGAATTTTCTGATGATCACCGAACAGAATTCTTGATAACAGATTCTGTTATTTCTGCCAGAAAAGTTGGTCACGTCAGTCTGTTTTGTATCTGCAGCAATAAAAAAAAATATCAAACTGTCAAACCAGAAATGCAAAGTATGAGCTGAGAGCTGCCAGCTGCTGCTGTAACAGAATTACAGATCTTCTGAGTAGAGTTGATCCTTTCTGGAGAGAGAGAGAGAGTTTTAAAATCGACTAATTTGGCAACATTAACAAGAAAAGTTGGATGAAGCGTTTGCTTGTATATGCGACACTGCCTGCACGCTACGCTGTGATTGGGAGTACGTTACCTTTACCACCTTTGACATCACACGCAGTCTTTTGATCCGTTGCTCATGTAAAGAAGTTTAGATTAATGCAGCTTTAAAGTGATTTTGAGTAGGTTCTGCTTTGCTGGATTTGAGTTTCCTTCCGATAAAACATTTGCGCCGCTGTGCCATTAATAACGTTGATCCACAGCAGGTCAGAGCAGTTTACAGTGAGGGTTAACAGGCTGCAGGTGGGCATGTGACGGTAAGTATGAGCTATTATTTATCAGACTGAACGTGATCTGTGCTGTGTTGTGTCACCGAAAACAAGGAATAAAACACAAAGAGGAGAAGTTTAAAGGAAGAAGTAGACATAGAAATAGATTTCCAGCTGTCTGCACAAGAGAGATGGACCACAGTACAACATGTTTCTCATTTTAATGAAATCATCAAATTAAGTTGCAGTTGTAGTTCAATTATCTTCCTTTACTGTAGTTTCATGTTTTCATATATGAGGGAGAAACAAATGGGAACAATCACAAGCTTGAAATGTACTCAAAGTTTCCATCTTTCTTTCTCTTTTGCATCTCAGGACATAAAACTTATTTCCACGCCTGCCGAGCCGTTGAGCAACACACTGGATCTTTTTTGGTGCTTCGGGGCCGCGACTATGAAAACAATTCAGATGGAGATGCATTTACAATATTCGCGGGCCAAAAACGAAGTGATTTGACTTTTTAATTTTGGAGGAATTATGTCGGGCGTTGCGGCGCACAGTTGGAGAATTATTCATGGAATAATTTATGATTGCTGGGGAACAAGTTCAGCCGAGTTTAATGACGGCGCTATAAAAACGTGGAGGATCAAAGAGCTGCAGACTGTCGCATGTGACTGATAAACCTGTTGAATAAGACCTGAGACCTTTATGTTACCACCGTCAGGCTCTTTACAGCTGTGAATATGAATCCACAGCTTTCACCTCAATCTGTCAAATATTTCATCCAAAGACAACCAGTTTAACTGATATTCTTCATATTTTCAGCATTTAACAGCATCTCTTCATCATGAAGCAGATTCTAAAGAGGTGCAGTCCGTAATTTTTACCTCAATCCGTCAGAAACGATCATGAAGAGCCGCCTTTTCATCCTAACATCGCTAGTTTTAGAAAGAAAAACTGATATTCTCTTCATTTCACAGCATCTTGGAAAGTGGATTTGAAAAGGCGACATGCAGTTTGTCTCTCAGTCCATCAGCGTATTTCCCTTAAAACAACATTTTGGTCATTAAAATCAACCAGTTCTTGCAAGAAAAGCTGATATTATTTTACATTTCCTTCATTTTAAAGCATCTTTTCATCACAAAGTGAGTGTTAAAAAGGTGGAATCAACAATATCCAACACATTCTGCAAGACACTTTCACTAAAAGCCATGTTTTCTTTGAAAAAATCAACCGGAATAAGCAAAAATAAGTCATATTCTTCTATATTTTTCATTTCACAGCAGGTTTTCATCGCTGAAGTTGAAGGCTGAGGTGAAATCAATAGTTTCTGACTCGGAAACTTTTACTAAAAGCCCAGTAGAAATTCTTTCACAGTTCCTTCATTTCAAAGCATCTTTTCATCACAAAGTGGGTTTTAAGAAGGTGGAATCTACAATTTTCGGAAACTTTCACCAGAAGCCACATTTTTCTCTCGAAAATCCAACCAGTATAAGCAGAAACAAGTGATATTCTCCTGTACTTTTTCCCATTTCAAAGCATCTTTTCATAACTGAAGTTAGTTCTGAAAAGGTGAAATCAAAAGTTTTGGCTTCACGCTGCCAGAAACTGTCACAAAATCTACTTTGTCTTCGTGACCTTCAGCCAACTTTAGCAGAAAACATCCAATTTTCTGCTGTTACGATTTTTCATTTCGCAACATTTTTTCACGGCTTGTCAGCAAATTCCACAAATAATATGAGAAATGAGAAGTTAGGTGGTTGCACGGCAACAAGAAACAAAGTAAACAAACACACACATGTGCACATGCAAAGACGTAAACACACACACACACACACACACACACACACACACACACACACACACACACACGTGTTACCCACCACATAGTAGAACTGCATGTCTGCTCGCACAGGTCGGTCTGCAGGAGGTGGAGGAGACGACGTGGACGAGAGCGCCGTCGGTCCATCCGGCAGGAGCATCAGAGAGAAGTGTGTGTGTTAATATGTGTGTGTGTGTGTGTTCTGTGTGTGTGTGTGTGTGTGTGTGTGTGTTCTCGTCCTCTCAGGTACTCCAGATAATCAGGAATAAAAAGTCTCAATGAAACCTTCAGTCCTCTCCTCCTCCTGCTGCCTCGTCTCTTCTCTAATGTTGCTGCCGTCACTCGTCCCTCCTGCACTTGACGTTACTCCTCCCTCCTCCTCCTCCTCCCTCCTCCCTCCTCCTCACCCTCCTCCCCTCCTCTTCCTCCTCAACACATGACTTCAGGCCCTCATCCCTCCCTTTTTCTCTGTTTTGGCTCCACTTCCTCTCTTTTTTTCCCCCTTCCAGTGCAATTCAATCTCCTGTTTCTGTTTTGTTTTTCTTTCCCCTGTCCTTGGCTCCATGAAACAGACTTTTTATTCATGTCTCTTCTTCTTTGGTGTGCATTTCTTCTTCTTCTTCTTCTTTGTTTTCTACATATCTTAATTTGTGAAACATCTTTTTAATTAGAGAAGCTCTCTGAACGGCAGCAGAAATTAGTTTCTCATCTCGCTCTTTGTGTGTCGCTCTTATGTTGATTGCAGATTGCTGTTGGTGCTTCCTGTTCCAGCCTCAGCCATCACTGTGTGTGTGTGTGTGTGTGTGTGTGCGTGTGTGTGTGTGTGTGTCACAGATAACATGGCGTGCTCTCTGCTGTCAGAAACAGGAAGAGTGGTGCTTGGTAGTTTGGCCCTGATGAGAGAGCCTTCCCCCTGTGTGTGTGTGTGTGTGTGTGTGTGTGTGTGTGTGTGTGTGTGTGTGTGTGTGTGTGTGTGTATTTTAGTGTGTGTGTGTGTGTCAGGCGGCGTAGAGAGTGATGTAATTAAACTCTGACATTTTATTACGTGGCTGTTACAGTAATCACTCCGCTGAACCAGCTCTCTCACACACACACACACACACACACACACACACACACACACACACACACACACACACACACACACACACACACACTGAGCACCACTGAAGTGCTCACAGTTCACAACCTTCACTAACTGTCTATACGTAAACAGATTTAAATCACTTTCCGGTGCATTATGTGCATTATGTGTCCACACGGGCAGTAAAACACAGTGCTCTCATCAGCCTGATGCTTCAGCTCAGTAAATGTGGTTTACAGAGAAGATGTGGAATCTTTAATTATCTGTGATTATTAATAAAGCACTGAATGGTTTAGGGGCAGAAATACATTTCTGAACCGCTGCAGCGTTCTGAACCATCCGGACCTCTGAGGTCATCAGGTTCAGGTCAGAACTGAACCTGGAGAAGCAGCGTTCAGTTATCATGCTCCCAGAAAACAACGCTCACCTCTTTTAAATGAGACTTTTATTGTCTTGCCTTTAACGAACTTCTTCTATTTTAGCCTTTTCTCTGTTTCTAATGTTTGTTTTTGTAACGTTTTGTTTCTTGATGTCTTCCTACTAGCTTTTAATGTCTTTTACTGCAGTATTTTTGCCTTTTGTAAAGCACTTTGATTTGCCTGAGTTGGGTCTGAATTGCGTTTTTAAAGGGGCACTAAAAACTACGTAAAGCACCTTTAATATAATAGATTATGGTCACTCAGCTTGTGGTCTCTTTCCAGAAATTGTGATCCAGTTACTCAGGATCAACTCACAAAGCTTGTTGTGAACAGGTTCACGTGGGAACTATTTTATGTCCGAACAACAACCACCAACCCGTATCACTGCACTGAAGGAAGAGTGCATCAGTGCAAATATTATTATACGTATCATACATTATATGTAAATATTAAAGTTCCAGGTTGAACCTTTTGCATTTATCTAATTTATCTGACATGGATTTAGTTTGTTAGCAGAGAACTGAAACAGGAAGTTGGTGGAAAATAATCATATTTTCTGTTTAAAGACAATAAAAATCTTCAGTTTCATCATTTAAGTTTAACAATGGAACTAGGAACTAGATTTCTAGGATTCTACGTGTCATTTGTGTCATTTTTATCTTCTCACTTCAGGCTGCACTGACTCTAAACATCCACTTGGGGGCTCCAGAGTGCAGGAAGAAGACAGAGACTCTGCTGCTGTAAGGAGGAAGGAAGCAATTAACTGTGAGGATGTCATTATGGAGCTGGAACATGAAACACTTTGCAGAAGCAGACGTGATCGAGCTCACCTGAACACACACACACACACACACACACACACACACACACACACACACACACACACACACACACACAGCCCTGAGAAGACAGGGACAGGTAATTAGGTGAGTTTGTTTCTGCAGTGAACACTGGTGTGAGTGCAGCTGATTATGAAAACAAGCATCCTCCCCGCAGCCACGACAGCATGAGAACACAGATACAACTTAAAGGAACAGTTCGCCAAACTCATTATCTCCTCGGGCCTCACGCTGATGGAACGTCAGGTGAAACATTTCTGGAGCTCCGCAGCACAAAAACAGCTTTGCAACTTTCTCCAAAACAGTTGAAGTGGATGTTTTAAAACTAGATAAAATGGCTCCAGACGGCTTTCCCAAGTTTCTGCAAAGCCCAGAGATCCCAAGTTAACGATGGATGAGGCACAAACAACATGATGTTTGCCATTAACGAATGGGTTATAGTCATTTATAGACAAGATGAGGGATCTCTAAGTTCCCCCATAATGACGGATGTGATGAGTCAGAGAATAATTATTAAACTTGTGGGATTAAAAAGTGGATATATCTTCACTCCTATTTATCAACCTGACTGCAGCAGTGATCTTTCCCAAACTTTTCAATCCCGGAAGTAGCAAACCTAATAAAACGCTCACTTCTTTTTAAGGTATTTCACCAAAAAGGACATCTGGACAAGGTCACTCTTTTTATTGTGATGTCATGATATGTCAGAATTTATCCAAGACAGGTCGGCTGCGGAGGAATTTGTCCAAAAGTATGTCCAAGGTTTTGAATTTAATTAAACTTGAAAGCTGAACTGTTGTTTTGGAATCAGGGAATAATTTAGAGACGAAACAGCCTTAATAAGTACACAATGATTAAACTTTGGATCGAGAGGTTTTTAGTCGGCGTCTCCTTCTCCACCCTGTCGACAGAAAACACCCAATTAACAGAAGAGTTGTTGTCTCTCCGGGGGAAAAAAAAAGAAAAGAAGACGCATTAATATGGATTCAGCCGGTGACCTCGCTGACAAGCAGGGCACAAAGCACAAACAACAGACAGAACACAAACAAGCCGCTTTTTTTTTCTTTTTTAAGCAAGAAAAATAATTTATTTATAATGATATAATAATTTCATCACATTGGCATCGCAGAGCTGCGGAGGGAAGCGTTCCTGTGTGACGCCACCTCACAGCTACGGATCACACCACTGGATGGGGAACAGAGGTTATTCATTACATACACGGAATATTCCTTTAAATATGTCTTCTTCAGTTGGGGGGCATAACAAAAATAGAATAATTCCAAATAACTCTGTCAGTCTCTCTCTCTCTCTCTATGTCTGTCTAATGATCATCTCTGTGTCTTTATAAGCTGCCTGTACGGCCCCTGAACCGGGGTTACAATTGAGTTTGGGGGATGTTTGTTTTGTGTTGCTTGGAGTGGCAGGCGGGTGGAGTTTACAGAGAAGGACCTCATTTTTTTTTGTTTTTTTGTTTGTGATGGGCAGCCACTCTGGTGTACCCCTCAAATGTCCAAACACTGTGAACACCACCTACCCTGAAACAAATATACTCTTTGGCCCAAATCTGCAACCATCACCCCTCTTTTCTGTTCACCGTCTCTCACTCTCTCGTAAAAGCTGATTTAAAACTGACCGAAAAAGGGGCAATTCACCCAAAAATTGTTTTAGTTTTAGTGTGATTAGTGATCTTCTAAGATTAGTTATAGCTCATCATGCATGTTAAAGACACGCTATTACTCTACTACCCAAAACCAAAGATAGGTCATCCGCCAATGACTCCCAAAACTACAACGATGACCACCGGAGCTAATTTTTCCAGAATCACGATTTCAAGAGTATGTCAATTACAACGGACATCAGGATTCTCTAAATCAACAATGTGATCTGAGTTTAGGTTTCATTTTCAGGTCACGGTTCGAAATTAAACATGGCTTTGTGTCCATGTCAATTAAGTGTTGATTTGTAAAGATGGACGGATGAATGGTTTTATGTCCTAACAAGTCAATTATAGTTTATGATCCAATGCAAACCCACCACGAGGGCTGTTTTTGCCTCTATTCAGAGAAGCACTGATCCTTCTTCCAATCCATTGTGATTAAAAGCTTGTTCTAGCACTCCCAGGTTCTTGCTGGTTGTGCAATTTTATGGTAGATTGCTTCACAAAACGGTGAAGTAACAGTCTGGACTCGTGTCGTAGCTCAGTATCCTGAGACGACTTGTGTTCAACTAGATCTAACAGTCTAAAGTCTGAAGGGATGTTTGATTTGTTCGTGCCGGTTCGGCCTTCAGCAGCCAAAATTCATTAGACTTAACAAATCCCTGAACAGGTTTTTCACACAAGCTTTGTTTACCTTTCTCAGACGAACGATCTGTTAGAGAAAAATGATCCTCGGCTGAACTCGAGCTTAACTTTTTTTTCTTTTTTTACACAGCTTTTATTTACTGTACGTCTCTTAGCAACAGGCTGCTGTTCGGCTGCATCTGCAGAGACCGACCGTTAAAAAAAAACAAAAAAAACAACAAAACAAAATCAATTAACAGAGCTCTGTACCTTCTTCTTTTCTGTTTCCCCCCCGTACCTTTTATCACTTTGCAGGCAAGAAAACGAGAGAGTGAGAGAGAGGGAAAAGCTTTTAACGTGATTACTCCTCTGAGTCACACGACGGCTGAAGGAGGAGGGAGGGAGGAGGTGAAGGAAAAGATGATGGAGTACGTGGTGGTAATCCCCCCATTCAGCACAATCAAACCTTTGCTCCACGCCATCATTTTCCCCTCCTTCCTCTCTCCCCGATTTGTCCCAGGGATAATGGATTAAATATTCAATATATATTTCTGAGTGTCAGCTCTCTTTTCACACTTTATAGAAATGTTCATTTTTCAATATAATATGTTGTCAACTTTATTTTAGAGATTGCTAATTCAGCTTTACAGACGTTTCCTGGAGGCAGAGCCGCGTTTCAGGCTGTGATATTCTCAACTAGTTTCCCCGTGTTTGAAGAGGGATCAACCGAACACACCAAGGGCCACAAAGATTGTTGTTAGTGGAAGTAAAAAGTAGCAAAAATATGGCACCAAGTTGGCAGTAAAGTCCCAACAGGTTCTCTAGCGGCGCCCACTGATGATCAACCCAACCAGTGAGATGTTTTCTGCCCCGGGTGCAGCTCTGCCTCGGAGAAATATGTGTAAAAACTGCAAAATATTAAATGTTCTTCTCTTTTATTAAATGGTTATATCCCCCAAAAAAGGGACAGCACCCTCTTTACCTGTATACCCATATGTTTCTTTGTACCTCTACCTATCACAGTCTGACGAAAGCAAATGTGCCATCTGTTTACTCAAGGAAACAAGTCAAACAACAGTGTGGTTTGTTGATCCCGAACACATGCTGGAAGTGACACCTTCTTCCTGACAGTCTCACTTTTTTTAGACAACTGTATTGCCAGAGTGAATGTCTGCAATGTGCATTCCTGCAAACCACTGATGAGTCAAAACCTGAAGTTTCTTTGGGTTCAAATTTCAGTTCTGTGGTTTAAAGCGTTCTTCCTCAGAGGACGTTGTTCACTGTACAGATTGTAAAGCCCGCTGTGCAATGTGATTGTGGTTTCGGGCCACATAAAATAACACTGATTGGATTTGACAATGCTCTTCATACAAAAAACACCTGGTCAGCATTTGGAAAAGTTAATGATTTAGCTTAAAATACTTGTTTTACAGCCACAAAGATGGCTGGAACACACTTTGACGTCTCATTAGAAATATCTTGTGGTTTCTCACCGACAAATGTTGGACCAAAGTCTTGAACAGTTCAAAAAGTCCAGAGTGAATTATTTTTTCCAGCACTAACACAGTAAAGTGACATATTTGTAATTATGTAGATGATGTACGTAAGTTCACAACTTAAGAAATGTATATTTTAAACAAAACAACAATGTTTTCTGGCCCTAACGAAGATGTTTTGGGGTCTTAATCCAGAAGTAGTTTTCCCGTAGAAATCACAATATGACGGGTATAACACAAACACATTTGAACTTATCAGTTATTTGCAGGAATGCAAAATGCCAACATTTATTCTTGCATCTGGTCTCATTTCGATGCACCTGTCTACACACCACATAACGCTTTTTAATAAGAAACTATTCCTGCAGTTACTGTGCTGAAACAACACGCGCTTCCTCTACTAACACTGTACCCATATCTCTTCTCTGTCCCACTACTTAAAATCTGAGTTTAGTTTATAACATACATTTTGTAGTTTTTCGATCCCTTCAACTGTCTCTTATCTGATCTCAGATAAATTGAGGGATATTGCTCTAAAAGGGAAAAGTGTCACTGACTGTTAAACTCTGCATACATTTATACAGTATGAATGCAGATTTGGGCAAACATTTGTTTATTAAACACTGGATATATCTGAGTCACTTGAGGCGCGCGTCATCTGTGACACCAGATTTCCAAACTTGTATCAATAAACGCTCCCTTTAACACCTGTACTCTTGTTTTGGTCAGATTTTGTTTTTTTGTTTTTTTTTGCAAAGGTTGTGTTTAAGTGTGTACCACCAAGGCAGCTGAAATAAAATAATACAAATAATATGAAATAAAATAAAACAAAAAACACAGTGGGCGCTGCAGCAACACACCCATAATTCAGTATACAAGGCAAACAAACACAGAGTTTTATAGGTTTATCTTTTTTTTTCATTCACTAAATATTTAAAACAAGCGTCACTTGACTAGTCATCATAAATGGTGATAATTTATGCGTTTTTTAAAATCTTTTTCTTTTTTCTCAGGATGATGGAATACCTGAAGGACTGTTGTAGGGAAGAGAGATGTGTGCGGAGGAGTTCTTTTATTTATTTTTTTTAAACCTTCCTTGTTGTTACATAGTGGTTCCTCCTTCTTCCGTCCACCAGGGGGAGCTCTGACTCAATAGCACCGAGGGATAGTTTGCCGACTGGGAGTCTAGAGATGAAAGGTTCCCTCCTCCCGCCCACAAGGTCTGTCCATGCATGGGGAAAAGTCAGGTGTTAGAGCTGAACCACTGCTAATCCAGCATTCTCAGACCGTCCACGCAGTGATCAAGAACTGAGGGTCGGTCGGGGGGGTCAAAGACCACCGGGTTGTTTCGTTCCCAGTCCAAAAAGGCGAGGTCCTTTAATGCCAAAAACACAATCAAACCCTGCCTGTTTCCGTGTTTGTGCACAGATCCGTTCCTTCATTCCTCCATGTTAACTCCATGTCACACGGATACTCGAAAAAAGAAGAAGATAAAGAAAAAAGTATAAAAACTCAGAGAACGAGAACTAGAGAAGGCAGAAGATAAGCGCTGATAGAAAGATGTTTTGTTGCACTCTCAAACTAAGCACAGCATCGTTTTTTTGTTTTTTTTTTCTTAACAGTCATTCATTGACATTCATCCGGTGTCGTGTCGTCTGCCGAGCTCAGATGCATAGACTGAATGCAGAGGGGCGGAGAGGAGGAAGAGAGAGGCAGAGAAAAGAGACGGGAAGGTTAACGGACAATGGGGGAAGGTTGGAGAGTAAGAAATGAGGGAGAGGGATAGAGAGAGCGATGCTACAGTATGCGTGAATAAAACCAAGAGAGGTTGTAGTGTTTGGGGAAGAAAGAGGGAGAGAGTGTGCTACTGTATGTGCCAGAAGAGAGAAGATGCTATATGCAGAGAGACAGATGGAGTGTGCGCTCCAGCAGGGATGAGAGGAGGAGGAGGAGGAGGAGGAATGAGCGGGAAAGGAGGAGGAGCAAAACCCCTCGGAGACGAAGAGCAGGAGTGTGAAAAACGTGCACGGAGGAGGTCCAAACAAACTACTCGGCTCCGTAACGCCACAGCGACACTGCAGTCCCGACTCTCTGGCTGGAGCTGTGGCGCTGTCACGAGATTCCGGGATTCCAAACTGTGCGTTTGGGTTCCGGAATCCTTTCGCCCTTGTAATCCACTAGTTCCCGATGTCCTCTTGATTCCGGAATCCTGTTGGTTTTCCGGATTCCCTTTGGGTTCCCCGTGTGGGTTGGTGGGGTGTTGGTGGGCTTGGAGCTGCTTCACGACTAACCCTTCTACTCCTGTCCCGAGGAAAAGGAGGGGGGTGGGAGTGCAGGGTGACGATGCACACACACACACACACACACACACACACATGCACACACACACGGACACACCACACTTGAAGTGAGGACACACACACAAAAACAGGCACGTGTACGTGCACTCGTCTTTCCTCTCACTCCATCTCCAACTTTGTTCTTGGCACTTCCCTCTATACACACATATGAACGCACACACACAGACACACACACACACATACACACACACACACACTCACACACATGCACACCGTTAGGTTCCCTCTGGTCTGTTTGTAGTCTTTAACAGTCCTTTGGTCCCATCACCAGAGACCGCAATGAATAAAAACCCTGTTTAATAACCAGGCCTGCTTCATACTCTCCGTACAGAAAACTCCACAGGCGAGATATCATCTGCGCACACTTGTGTAACACACACACACACACACACACACACACACACTTGTGTAGATGGGTCTGCTCTGTTTGTTTTTTCATGGCATTACTCCGTAGTCTCTCTGCGCTTCGGTGTGTGTTCGAGTGTGTGTTTTCCCTCCATCGTGTGGACAGTTTATAGTCCAAGCTGCTTGCTGCTCTGTACACTATTTTTAGTCTCTGTGTCCACAAATGGTGTTGATAGATGCGTAACATTTATCTTTGTACACGATTCGTATAGTACAATCCAGTTAGACATGTACAGTATATGGCCATCTAGCATGTGTAGGAAAAATAAATGGCAAAAAAATAATAAATCTAAATAACGGCTGTAGAAATAATGATTAATGATGCGCCATGTAAACGACCACCAAGGAAAAAAAAAAGAAAAGTGCTTGCGTTCCAAAACGTCGTCCGTTTGCTGGGTGCTTCTGTGGAATGTTTTGTGAAGGTTCGTGTTCGCAGCACGAGCAGCAGCGTCCGTGACGTGCTCGCGAATCATCTTTGGTGGCAAAAAGCCCCCATGTGGTTTCTCTCTTTGTAAATCCTGCGCCTCGTCCGATCGAATCGGACTGTTCTGTTCAGTGCTGATGGCTGCTATGGTGTTGTGTTCACCATAGAGAGAAGACACAGTCCGAGAGGTTGGACACATTTGCCTTCTCCGGTGTCTCATCACGCTGTCAATGATTTACCTCTCAATCCAAGTAGGTCTACAGGTGTCGGTGCGGTACTGATTGGAGGGTTTTGGTTGAATCATTTGGAAGTTATTCCATTTTTTTCAGGGATTCATTTCATGGATTGATGACTGATCCTCTGTGGTACCCTAGTGGATCAGTATTGGTTACAGATTCATATAATTGACCATTGTCGTCATCAGGGACTTTTGTTGTCTTCATCCAGAAGGAGCCAGGAGCGACGATATCCACTGTGTATCCTTATATTCCCAGTTTCTACACCACCATCCGTGAATCCATCCAGTCTCCACACATTTTCCTTGTTTTTCCCAACAAGGTAAACACCATTCAGCCTTGAGACTTAACACCTACCATCTTTGAATGATAATTAAACTTTGCTCCGCAGATTTCCTGCTTTCCTACAGGGACCGGTATGACTGGGAACAATGGTGCTTCAACCATTGGAGGGACCATTCTGTCCAAAAAATGTGCTCCAATTCGATTGGACAGTGCAAATGGTCAATCAGTAGTTGGAGCGATCCGGTTGGACGTGTTAGTCATTGGGCCCCGTCTGCAGTGGATGGCACTTTGTAGAATTGGTTGGTAGCTTTTTCGACAGCAAACGGACCTGGTAAACATCCGTTAATGATACCTCCACTCATTGATCGTTTGGTTTTCCATACCCAGATGTTGTGTCTCCTCCCTCGCCGGCTGTCGGCGAGGTGCTTGAAAACTCTGTGACCCGCCGTGCCAGAGGGTTTGTGCTTTTGAGAAGCTCCATAGCAGAGACTCTGGCTCCTCCGCTGGAAGACTTGCTGCCTTTCTTCTGAAGCAGGGCCATGAAGTTCTCGTTGCGGGAGCTCGACCTCTGACTGCTGCCCAAGGTCAGATTTCGGATGTCGCTCCCGCTGGTGCTGTGCTTCACTGGGGACACCAGGCTCTGACGGCTGCCGAAGGAGTCCGACGGCTCCTTACGACCTAGAACCTTTCGCTTCGACCTGGGTGAAGAGAAGAGAAAATATAATCAGCAAAGGTGGAGAACTGAAACATAAAGAAGAAACCTTTGCACCTCTTTCGATTCATAAATTTACTCTTCAAGCCACACAAGTCAAACTGACATTGACATGGCTCCTTTCAGAGAATGAAACAATCTATGTAACTACACAAGGGACGCCATTCTTTCTTGGGAGAGATGAAAACATTAACTCCTGCTCTTGCCTTTCCCCTCCTCACCTTTTCTTCTCCGTCTTTCAAGCTATTTTGAGCATCGTGCAAGGTAGACTCATGAACACTTGTTGCTTGGAGACTAGCTTTCTCATGGTTTTGCATGAGTGTGTGTGTGTGAGAGAGAGAGAATCTGAGAAAAAAAGGATAAAATAAGAGCCGCTGGTCGTGCAGTAGACCACTATACATGTAGCCGTTGCTAGGGAACCTTATGCTCCGATCGCCTAACACCTTTTTCAACAAGACAATGCGTCTTCAGTTACATGCTCTGAGTTAAAATAAGCTGGCGGGCAAGCTTGGTGTCGGCTGAGACCATTTGTGGTGCGAAATAAAGTGTGTACTGTCAAAAAAAAAAAAATCTGTGGTGTATTGCTTAACCTTCCCAACATTGTTTGTAAATACAATAGTACAGTAAAATATGTAGGAACTGTGCATTGAATGTACGTGTGTTTGTGTGAACATGGGGGCAAACCTGTGAATGATAGTGAACAGGTCTTCGGTGGTGTGTGTTGCAGGTGTGCTGGCCAACAAGTCGTCATCTGTTTCCTCGGCGATGTGGAGTACCGTCTTCTCGCTGGCTGCCGCGTCATCTGAGCAAGACAGAGAAGGCAGTAAAAAAAAAAAAATGGTTCAACCGCTGTTTTATGAAAGCCAGTATTTATCATACATATGCATGTCCCTTGCAATTAAAATAAATCTGACTCAGTTATGCACATAATCAGGTAATAATTGGATAATAATGATAAATGTCATCGTCACTATTAAAAAACAGTGGGATCAACTCTGTGTTTTGCTTTGGTCCAATTTTAGAGCAATTTGGCCTCAAACCCTGAGAAATCTCCTCTGGCAGGATCAGGAGATTATGCGTCAATCGCAGCGGGGAAGCATCTTAATCAAATGTAGCAGCTCTGGCAGGCTGCCATTAAGATCATGCATATAAAACGCTAAGAGTAAGGTTAGGAGCTTGAAAGCTTCTTTCAAAACAAGACTTAGATCAAACAGTATTTATCAGCTATTGCGATGTGTTTTGCAAATACTTCATGTATGGTCGGGTTTATTGCATTAAGAGTGCTCCGTAGGGGCTCGAGTGGTCAAAAAGCTTAACGCTCAAAGAAGCGCTGTCTTTTTTGAACTTGTTTTATATTTAGATTAATGTTTAAGCAAACAAAAAATATTTTTTAAAGTTCATAAATGGGGTAAAGGATACACATTTTTCTTTCCAAAACATAGATGTTCACTGTGGTTGTTCTTTTGAATGTTTGATGATGTTTTTAAGAGAAGTTGCATGAGCCTATACAGTACAGCACACAGAAAAACAGACTGATTTCTAATGACACTTTTACTAAAACCCTCTTCTTGAACATACCTGCCCCAATCCCAGTGCTGGCCATCTTCCCTTCTAGCTCTGTGAGGGAAGAATCCTGCAGAGATGACTGAAGTGACGACTCTTTTGAGCTCCCCTCGTCTGTTCCCAAGTGGTTCTCATCATGCTCGGTCATATTGGAAACATTAGGAGTACTGGGAAACTCCTCTGGTGAGAAAGCTCCTACAGGAGACCGAAGACCCACAGGACTGTCGGCCTGTGGCGTCTGGCGTTCTGTGCTGCCGTTGGTGGAGGAGTGGACGGACGAGGGAAGAAGCAGGACGTTCGGCTTCTTGGGGACTGGAGGTGGAACCTGGAAAGAAGCATGAAATCAGTACAATTCCAATACATGAGTAACCCTAAAATCTGGTGTCTTCCTCACCTTGGGTTTCTTTTTGTCCGACAACTCTGCCAGGCAGGAAATTGTCATCCTTGAGGGGAGTGTCTTGCTCTTGTCCTGGAGCTCTGGGGCCTCCTGGTTACTGCAGGGAGAGGGTAGTGAGCCTCCATCCTCAGGACCAAGATGGATCTCTGGGTCTGCATCAAACTCAGGCTCCATCACTGGGTCCTCCAGGAGAGGCTGGGGGTCTGGAAGAGGAGGGAGATCAAAGAGGGACTGGGAATGGGGGATGAATGGATGATCATTGGCAGTTTGTGAAGTCATGGTATAATCTGGGAGAACACCAGGACTTGTTGGGGTTTGTGTTGGAGGTTTCTTGGGTTTGGGTTTTTTCATGACTTTGTAAATGTTGCCTAGGGGCACAGGTCGATCCACAGGTGAGCCAGGAGGTGAGTCGAGGGCTAAGGGGGATGTGGAAGACGGGGAAGGAGACTTGAGGAGGAGGTTAATGGGCCGCTTGGGCAATGGAGGCTTGACAGCAACAGGTGGCTTGGGTTTTGGTAGGGTGGGTGGCGGGCTGGGGTCCTCTCCTAGGTCACGGCCATGCTGCTCTTCCTCAATGGTGTCTGAGGCCCCATCAGGGCAGTCCTCCAAGTCGCCTCGAGAGACAGAGCGAAGCCGAATCGTCTTCAGCTCATTCTGGGTAACCACAGGCAATGCCTGCGAAGAGTTGGGGCTGATTTTTCCTGGTTTTGCTGCTGTCGAGGTGTCAGAATGCCGTCTGCTGGCCTTTTGCTTTGGCTTGATTGATGACAGCTCGAGATGTGCATTCCCAGGCATCTCAAAGGACAGCCTAGACCTTGCAGTCGGGTCCTTGGGTGATGGCAGGGATGATTTCCTTTCTGGGATCTTTGGGCGCAACTTGCACCCTAATGTCCCTGTTGTCCCTATTGTCCCTACTGTGCCTTGACCTGCCATTTGATTTAGTGGAACCGTTGGAGTGGGAGTCTCTGACTGGCTGGAATAGCCACTTGATGGGGACATGAGTCCTGGGGGTTTGAAAGGGGAGGATGCTTTGATGTCAGTTTCCATGGAGAGCTGTGAGGGTGAGGTGGCTCTGGAGGTTGAGGGAGAATCAAGCAGGGACTCCGAGCTGCCTCTGACTTTCATACATTCAATTACTGTGGTACCTGTTGCTGTGCTGGAGCCTGAGAGAGACCTGGAGAGGAGGGAAAAGAAGAGATCAGAAGTCAGTGTATTTGTAATCTTTAACTAAGAAACTACAATAATATCTAAAGATAAAGTCACAAAGTATAGGTTTTTTTTTCTTTGTTTTCTATTTTTTTACCTGTAGGGATCGTTCTTCCACTCTCCCAGCTGCCAGTGAGTAGGGAAGGTCAGCTCGGTCTCTCCCTCCCTGTCTGGTGCCTGGACCTCCAAACTTGGGGGTCCATCATGGCCTCCATGGCCCTGCTCCCGCTCACCCACACTGGCTTTAGAGGAGCATGACGAGCTGGGCAGCAGAAAATCGGGCTGGAAGTCTGGAAAGTGGTCCCTGGGGATGTGCAGGCTCTTTGGCCTGCCGTCCCTGTAAAGTCCACCATGGTGGATTCTCCCCTCGGCTTCTCCAAGGTTCTTCATGAGAGAGACGCTCCTCACGGGAGGTGGCGGCTTGCGCTTGGATTTCTTAAGCGAGATGGAGCGTGAGCGTAGGCGCAGGCGGCCATCTCCGCTGTAGTCTGAAGCTGTGACGGAGATTGTATCTGTGGTACTAGCACTGTCTTCGGAGCTTCCTCTAGGGTAGAGAAGTGCATAGTTCTCACCCAATCCCAGGAAGTTATTATGCTGTTGTTGGTGATTTGCTGTTGCCATGGCATTCCCATTCCCTGTGGTCAAGATATTCCCGTCTTGCTGGTCTAAACCTCCTTCTGTAAAGCAGAAGGAACCAGCATCAGTGGGCGTGGAAAGGGAACGCTCCCGGAACTTGAAGGCATTTGCTGCTGCTATGGAACGCGCCGACCTCTCTCGACCTCTTGGTGCCTCCCCTCCTCCTCCTCCTCTCCCTCCATCTGCTGCAGCTCCTTCCGTCTCACTGCGCTTCCCCATCATGGCCGCTGCCAGTGAAATCCCTGGCATGTGATTCCCTCCTCTCCCAGAGGAGTTTGTCACCGATGTGAATGAACTGGAATGTGAGCTTGCCGACTGTCCTGAGCCCACCAGCATCACCCCGTCCTGCTTCCCTCCTGCATTACCAATGATGCTGTGCTGTTTGGGCGGAACTGCTGGGCCTTTGTTCATGCTGTAATTGTAAGGCTCGTTCCACGCTCCGGGAGAAAAGGTGGAGCCCTTAGGTCCGTTCCAGGAAGTGTTTGAGCACAGTAGCCCAGAGTGGTCCATAGTTCCTGGATGAAGTCGGTCCAGGGCACGCTGCTCCAAAAGGTTATCTGTGGAAGAGAGAGGGCAATTAATACAACTAAACTCATCAGAAAAATATGAGCATGAACTTACCAAAGCTCCTGTCAATCTACAACTAATCAAAAAAGGATTAGCATGTTATCGATTCTGTTTTTTATTTGTTCTACACAGAGTGTCTTCTTGGAATCCAGGTTTTACGGCTGCCCTTTTAAAAAGCTACTTGACTTTACAGCGAATACAACCTCCTGAACATTTTAAAACAATGATAAGAAGAAAGTGAAATCACCTTTGACAGCATGAAGCTCTTTGCTTGTTTACAATAACAGCAGAATTTTTTGCAGACGAGCACAGAATAAAGCCACTAATGCGCACAAATGGTTTTCAAATGCACAAAAATCTCTCAAGGCTTCCTGTAGTGAACAGAATAAACTCAGTCTTCTGATCTTCTTTAGGAATGTCTTTAATAGCAAGATCCCAGAATATTTCTCCGAACAAGTATACATCAGAAATAAACAGGTCCTGATATCCCTTACCACACAGACGACCATTAGATTACTCAAGTCGCTTGCTTTTAAAATCATTTGATGATGGATCTTATCTTAAGTAATGCATTGCTCAATTGTATATAATGTACAGCATACAACTGTATGTCCAAAGGTTTGATTTATGTCTCCATGTCTGCTGACTATACTGACTTCATTGTAAATAGTATGTAACATTTATATGTTTGCATTAATTTGAATGGCCATGATTGCTTATATGTAATCGTTATTAACAACAATTCACAACAGCAGACGGCAACTTGAACACCAACAAAAGTCAAAGTAGCCACAGCAACTACAATCAACAACAGCAAAGAGGTGAAGAGGGAAAGCAATTCACCAGACTCCCTTATAAAATTGCTCAATTTTGTGAGATGTTGAGTCAGGGGAAACCTTACAAACTTTGTATAATGCTGTCTTTGACAAACTAAATAAACTGGGCCTTCTTGAAAATTCAGCATGTGTTATACATTAAGTTCTTTCTTTCATGGTTCAAAAATAATTGTGTAAAAAACACACATCAGGATTCAAAATAAGACTTTAAACTGTTTTGAAATCCATTTTTAAAATGTCAGATATAAGCTAAGTTCATATGTTCTGCTTTTTCTCACCTGTCCACAATTAAGACCTTACTCTGGTTAGACATGAACCCTTCATATCCTGCAACTCAGCATCTCTGTTGCACTAAATAAACCAATTAGGTGTGAAAAGATCCTGGCCGCCGGCAACATCATCCTTAACTGAGCAGAACAGATTACTGCAAATATAGGAGGAAGAAATGATTAACCCGGCATTAATATCTCTGTGGTGCTCTTTGTTAAATTCAGAATTTGGAAGGAGAAAAGAAGCAGGATGATTAAGCTGTTTTCCTGCCACAGTGACCCCTTTTTTAATATGGGATTGAGCCAAGGAGGAGTACGAACGAACCCAGAATAATACAAACAAGATACTTTTTTTGGGAGCTGACACAAAAACACATTAAATAAAAACGCAGATAAAGTGAATAATTTATCCTGAAATAAAATAAAATCTTCAATCGTTTCACCTGAGTCGCTCAAACCCACAGAAAGAGATTATTTCGAAGCTTCAAAAAGCCAAAAAATGTCATCAATCAAATACCTGGTGTGACTTTCAAGGTTTTCTTACAACGCCAGCAGAGTTTCAGCTCACTGGAGTAAATACATCTAATTCTGTTCCTTTTCTGCCTTTGACTGCAGTTTATGTGAGCAGTAACGAGATCTGCACCGTGGGACCTCAAGAAATAGGAAGCTGAGAAGGAAAACATTGGATTAGAGCCACACACACACACACACACCTGCAGGTGAGGTTGTGTCGAGGTCAGAGTGAGTCTTTCTCAGGGGGAGGTTCTGGTGGAAGGTGTCCGTGACTGGTTCCAGGGAGCGGGGCTGGTGGGGGAAGGGGTCCCCTGGAGAGGGGGATGGGGACGGGGAGTGCTGGAGGAGGTCGACGCCGTGGAATTTCCCTCCACCTCCCCCTCCTTCTCCTTCACCTGGAGGGGAAAGAGAGGAGCACGGGGGTCAGCGAGAGGAAGGGGAGAGTAATTTCACTCGACACACAGTAAATCTAATAAAACACTAAATCCAATCATGTTGTTGACTTATGACTTTGAATTCATCCAGCGTGTCTCGTTGAGGTTAAAAAAAAGTGTTTTTGTGGGGAACAACTTGTCATAAATGTATTTTAGTAACAGCAGGAATAGAAGTTAAATGTCAAAATGTGCTACTTTTCAAGAACAATGCGAGTTAAAATAACGGAGTACTGACAGCAACAGCAGCCCCAAAAGATTAAAATGGCTGCAGCTGGACGAGCTGTAACTTTAGTTTCTGCATGGAGTCGATCTGATTGATGATCACAAGGAATTTGTTCACAGGGAGCGTTGGCCAAAGTTCAGTTCGACAGATGTTTTCTCTCACATTTGATATTAAATTCAGCATCCTCCAAATCCAGTTCTACTTGCACCACAACCGACTTTCTGTCTTTCTTGTTCACAAATCTGCTGGTTTTTCTTTTCAACAAAAACTGTTTATTAATTATTAAAGACTTCCTGCAGATGTTTCACAATAAAACACCACAAACAAAAGGGGGAATCATGACCACAAAACCACTGGAATACTGAAACTTCAGTGCAGCATGGTGCCACAAAGTGCTTTCAGTTGCTCACAAACTCTCGAAACGTGAAATAAACACTTGGTTTCTTTATTATTTGCACATCATATTTAATCCAGTGGTTGCAAAAAGGACTCTGACATACTCTGTATGTAAGCTTATGAGAAAATGCTTAAATTCTGTCACTATAAACCCACATATTTATATTCTGAACGCTCTGCAGTCATGTTTTAATCCACAGAGGCGTACAGCAGATGCTGCTGAGAAACCTGCTGCTCTGTTGTACTTCCTGTCCTTCTGATGTCCCGTCTGGACAGACGGTAATCCAATGAGTCATCGGAGGCAGCGGGGGAACTACTTGATTACCTCAATGACATGCAGCGCCTTCTCTCACCCGGCTGCATAATTCAGCCGAGCCTTCAGACATGTTGTGTTGTGACAGTCATAGCAGACGCAGTCTGCCGCTTCAATTGATCCCCGACAACAATATGACACCGCTGAGTTAACTTTAGTTCTCCTCAGTGGGCGAAGATGGGGACGTTCGATCAGACGGACACACAGAAAACGAGTCAAATGAAGTTCAAGGATCGATGAGAAATTGCTGCGCCACCAGAACCAAAACAAACCGACCTAGGGAACAATACAGAGGCTATTACATAACTGCGGACGTTATTGTTTCTCAGAGCAGAATAAAGATCTGCTGCTTTTGTTTCATCATTGTGTTAAAAAAAATTCAATAACCATAAACTGACGTGGTGATAAAAGGAAAAGAACACAAACAAAGCATAAAAAACAGGCAGTGACTCGACCTTTCTGCTTCACATAAAGTCAATACACCTTCATCTGCTTCTCTACCTGTCTGTCGTCTCGCTGCCTCTCAAAGGGTTTGCACTCACACCCGCCCTTCCATCTCGTCTCTAGCTGTGTCCCTGTTGCGGCGTCACATATGAATTATACATCCGAGCATCGAACAACACAGCCATACAAATGTTTGAGAAAAGAGCAGCTAATACACTCGACATCATCACATTCCCAGAGCATAAGATTTGCAGGAGAAAAACGATTTATTAAGCTCAGCGACGCAAGTTTTTTATCCAATTTTCCAGAACAAAGCTCAGAGACGTGATGTTTGGGAAACAAAATGCAGAGTTTTATTCATCACAGCCTGCTGTGCTGTTGCTCGTCGAGCTAAAAGGCCACAAGTACCCTCTGACGACGCCCTGAAAACACCCGGAGGACAATGCACCCCGACACCCTACAAAGATTGCCCTGGAGTGGGTTGAGGAATGAGAAAAAAGAGATCCAAGAAGATCTTTGTGGTGGTAAGTCCCAAAGATGACTGATCAAATTGGGATATGTGGAATTTGGAGGCCAACCCTACCACTTACTTGATTTACTATCTCAGTAAACAGTATCCGAACAGGTTTACATTCTTTTCAAGTTTCATGTCTTCTCCAACACACCGTGATGTTCATTTTGTAAAGTAGGGCCCCATTTGGATTAAAAATAGACAATAACGGTGTGATTTAGGCCGCTGTGATCGACAAGTGGCAAACGCGGCGTGCTCCAATATGCCGACGACTGTCGACTGTGTCTGAAAGGCTGCAGTTGATACTCGTGAAAGAAGAAAGAAGGTTCCAGACGTCTAGAAGACTTTTTTTAACCTGTGAGTCATGAAAATAATGATTTCATTTTGGACGTCCGGGCTCCGACAGGTGAGGAGCAACATTTTTTTGGGAGAGAGAAATGTAATTTCCTGTCTTGATAATCATTAAATCACTGATTTACTTCAGTGTCATCAACCTTGGCTGCTGAATCACGGTCTTCTTTATAATTCTGGGATCCTTTCAGCTTCATTGACTACCTGTCTCCTCCTCCACCCGTCTTCTTTTAATCTCTTTATCTTTCTAGTCTGTTCGCCACAGTCATTCATCTCGTGTCTATTGTCTAAATGATCTGTCAGTTTATCACCGGGAGCCATTCAAGGACCATTCCCCCCTCTGTGTATGTATGAATAAATAAGGGTGTTTGGGCTCAAGCCATCCAGCAGAGACTAAACTATGACTCAGCCAGCGAGCGGAGCTAAATACGACTTCCTGTCTGGCTGTCACGCATTCACACGCTTCCTGCTGCTGGACCTCTTTAATCCTGAATGCATCCAGGTAGAGCGACAAACATTCATACAAGCACACAGTCACGTTCTTTCTTTCTTTCTCTGTGTCGGTTTTTCTTTCTCCATCGGCCTCGTTACCGCTCGCACCGCAGCTCAAAGGCGTTGGGAGTCTTTGTGTTGCTCCTGCAGCCATTAATAATAGACACTATTTCAAATATCAGCAGCCTTCAGCAGAGAGACAAGACAATGATTCATTCATCATAATGTCTCCTCAGTATGGCCTCGGCTTCACTCGCCTCTCCTGCCTGCTGTGAGCGTTCAGGCGTGCTGTGGTTGTTGCAGGTTTGATCCCACATGTGAAAGAAAAAACACCTTGTTACTCATTCTGACGAGCTGTCCTCGCTTTTAATTGTAGACACTAAAACTTTATCACTTTCTGAGCAACAGAGTCTCCTGTGGGTTTTGACATCAGGAGTGGGTGACACAAAATATGAATTTATGAACATCTTTGCCCCTTTAATCATAAAAAAAATTGTCTTAATCAAAATAAAGACTCTTTATCTGAGCTGGATCACATTAGAGATGCATCGGATCGCCGCAGAGCCAACGGGATTAGCCGCAGTCCTGGAGAGTTGGATTCCTGGTGTGGAGGCGTTTTCAGGTAAACCGAGAGGATTAGAGCGTCTGCGGATCAACGGCATGAATGCCCCGTCTGTGTTTCGGCTAAACTCCACATTCACGAGCCGGCTGATTCCCTCCCTGACTCACCGCTCGCTCCATTCAGAACCGCATCTACAAAAATGCCTCTTTTATTGCCCAGCACTTTGGTTTTGGCTTACGAACGATAAAATTTGCAAGCTGTTGACCTGCACGTCCAAAACTCTTTGTTCGGCTTTTCTTTTTTGGTGGAATTTAAGCGTCATTAAGCTGCTTTTTTGTGCTTCAAGATGCAATTTTTCAACACAGTTTTATGTGTAGTTGGCACCTACGTTACGTCTGACACCTGGGATCTGTATTTAGGACTTTGTGGAGCACCAGATCGCACAAAATGCCAATTTCTACATAATGTTGCTTTAAATAGACGGACATTAAATCGTATTTGAATCTCAGATGAATGTCAAGATTTGCACCTCGTGATGTTTTGCTAAATTTAGAGGCTTTCTATCTTTTTCTACCTAAAAAACAAAACCATCTGCTGATAAATGTCTTACAGCCAGTCTGTCTGTCTGTCTGTCTGCCTGTCTGTGTCTCAGCCTGCTCTGCATTCACACCCTCGCTGCCTACAGTACCTCAGTCATTCATGAAAACTGCCGGAGCAAGAGGCGCGGACAGAGAGAAAGAGTGCAGGAGGAAGACGAGGGAGGAGGAGGAGGAGGAGCGGTGACAAAATGTTCTCTCATTATCCTCCATTCATTATTCTTCCATCCTCCATTCCCTCCATTCTGTCTTTTAATCAAACTACATCTTCTCTCCTTCTTCTTCTTCTCTGTCCATGTGTCTCCTCTCTTCTTCTGGCTTCACTTTCACTCATTCACTCTCTTGTTCTTTGCTGTTGTTTTTTTTTTTTTTTTTCCTTCTCTTTTTTTTTTGGAGGGGGGGAGGAGGAGGAGGAGGGAGGAAGAGTGGCGAGTTGCCATGGCAACAGCTAGCTGGCTGCAAGCTACCTGTTCGCTGCATCACAGTGTAAGAAAGAGAGAGAGAGATGGAGTGAAAGAGAGACGGAGGGATGTCTCCCCCTCGCTCTCTCACTTGTGTTTTTTCGTTTTTCTGTCAACAAATCCCAACGAAAAGACCGAAAACCCGACAGGGAACGAGTCCGACTAACAAGCATCGTCCCTGTTTGTTCTTCCTCTGCGCCTTCGTTGGTGTCCAAAATGCATGAAGACCACATTAATGAGCCACAGTGTAGTACAGTGTGACAAATTCAGTCATTACCACAAACACACAGTGTAGTTTATTCTCAAAAATCCCACACATGTCGTCCTGCGGCTGGAAATACACACCAGAGAACCACTCGTTTCGGGTTCGGAAAAGATGATTTCTTGGCAGGTTTTGTTGTCACATGCACATCTGAAAATTGTCATGAGGTCTCCTGAAAAATATCCAGTAGCGTGACCCTTACAAAACAGTGGTCACTGGTCCAGCCAACCTACATCTCCAGAGATTAAAGTCATATCATCAAAATGTAATATTGCATGTTTTATTCCGGCTGACCCGAACCCTGAGTGTGGAGAAGCCGGAGACAGTTTAGAGACGTATAAACACGTCATTTCCTGCATTCTGGTGATTTTTTTCATACACCAGTTTACGGTGGAAATATCTTTATTTGTGTAAAGAACTAGAATTATCTCCACACTGTCGTATGCTTCCACACACCAGTTGAGTTCCTGAGCTGTGGCTCTGGCACACCAAAGAAATATATATCTCAGTTTAAATCACGCCACTTCCTGCTTCGCACTGAATCACCCCTCAGATCAGCGCTTTCAATGGCTGTCTGATGGTAATGTAACTTGCAAAGATCTTCAAATATAGCTCATACTTACACTGATATCTTTTAGGTGTGCCTTCTTTCAGGTGGCTAAAATACGTCTTGCTGTGGGAACCAATTAGCAGTAAAGTGATTCTAAGTACCTCATACGACCCCTCATCAAAAGACTTGAACTACCACTTTTATAATGGCCGTGACATTTCTGGCTGAATATTATGATGTCCCGGGAAATAACATTTCATAACTTCATCACGGTAACCTTTGACAGGTAAAATCAAATCAGTCCATCCACGAGTGAATCCAAGTGACATTTGTGCCAAGTTTGTTGAAACTCCCTCTCGGCATTCTTGAGATATTCGTTCACAAGAAGGAGTCACGTTTATCTCCGGCAAACTGCAGTGTGGCTAGTGGTTTTTCAAAATAAAAGTCCTCTACCACTTTGATGCTCTTATTGGTGGGAACAAACGATTCCCAAATCCACACCTATTACCTTTGATTCCCTTGCCACAGGATTTATTGACAAGAAAAATCCAGAATGAAGTCAGTCTTCTCCTCAAAGCACTCCCCCCTCTCTCTCTCTCTATTAACTCTATTATCTATCTACCTCTCGCTCCTCTTTCGTCTCTCTCTCTCAGGAGGAAGTGAATACCCACCAAGTACAACGCCACAGGCATGCATCATTATGCCTGACCTTCTACTCCTCTGCACAGCAGGTGAGGAGGGTGAGCGAGGCATAGAGAGAGAGAGAGAGAGAGATATCAAACTATGGATGGATGCGAGCGAAGAGGAGGACGAGGTCGGGGGAGACTCCCAGTGACGAAGCAGTTGCTATGCCAAAAAACCAGGAGGACCAAACACACACACACACACACACACACACACACACACACACACACACACACACAAACATGCAAGCAAAGTAAACAAAGACGAGGCTCGGTGGAGAAGAGTGGAAGCAGGAGTGTCAGAACGATGTTGCTGAGGATGACCACAGCATACTAACAGCTCTGACAGTGCACGCACGCACACACACACACACACGTGCACACACATGTGCACACACACACAATGCACACGAGCAGAGCTGACTGAGGGAGATGGGCGAGGGCGATAGTGAATGTGATCACAAGAAGAAAATGTTCTCCACGTCAAATCCTGTTCCTGCTGCTTTTTCTTCTCCTTTCAAGCTCAAACTTGTGTGAAGAGTGTGTGTGTGTGTGTGTGTGTGTGTGTGTGTGTGTGTGTGTGTGTGTGTGTGTCGTGTGAAAGAACTGCACACAACATCATCGCTGTAACCTGTGAGCCACGACTTGTGGTGTGAAAATACAAACTGTTGAAGCGTTGAGGGGAACCTGCACGCTGAGAACAAAATGTGGACATTTCATGCCGGTTTGTTACATCTGTTCTCTTTTTACATCCTTTGTGAGTGTTTTTAATGACTAAAGAGAGCACATTAACTGCGGAATTTGTATTTTGTCAGCCATTGCTGAGTTTGAAAGAGAGATTACAGTTAAAGATGTTAAAAAGGAGCCATTGTTATTGGGTTCTTGGCCCGTCAGCTGCCTGATCGACTCTGCAGATGTGCAACTCTCGACAGAGATGAGAAAGAAAAGCGATGTCTCGCTCCTCAGTAACTGCCTTATTGATTAAAACTTAATATTTTACCACCACTGGCTCCATTTGACTGTGTGATCTGAGATCTGAGAGCCTGCAGACTGGGTGCAACTGGAAACCAGCCCGATATTAGATAAACAGCTGTGACTGGCCCGACACAAACCGGGTCGCAGGGGACTCTGAATCAGACGGAGGCTAGATGAATCTTCCAGAGCAAATGAAACAAGAGTTCCCAGATTCACCTAATCGATTCTGCCTCTTGTGATGCTTCCTCTTCTGGGAAAAACTAAGTTTAAAAATGTCTCCATACATCTTTGTTCAGCTGCTATCTCGGCTAGGCTATCGTTGCCAACTTGAGAGCTCCTCTGGGTGTGAATTCTAGACTGATTGGACGATTAGCACTGCTTTCACCGGCTGGTTGCCAGTCGGCTGTGTTTACATGGACCCATTTAAATACAGCAAACCCTTTTACTACAGAGATGGCTCAGGATCATTCCAGGCCGGGGCCATGAAACATTCATGAGACAGTGTAGCTGTGCCAGTCCAACGACTTCTAAGGAAAGAACCAGGAAACATTATGCCGTCTAAACTGATATTGTCCAGAATTTACAGTCAGCGCTACCTGAGTAACTCTGTTAAGGTGGAAACATCCGGGAGGTTCAGTCGACTATGACACATATAACACTGAATCTGTTGCATATCATCGACAGCACATCATTTCCTGTCTGTCTCCTTCAGTGAGCTACACAACGAGTGCAAACACAGAAAATAAGCCTTCAAAAACACCATCACATCTGCAGGCGTACGGTACCTGTGATGTCGAGCGGTATGAAGTGACCCGGCGTGCGTCTCCCGAGGTGCCAGCGTGGTTTCTCTGCGACGGGAGGTCCGATGGTGGCAGACGTGGCGGTGCTGCTGCTGCTGTTGTTGCTGCTCCAACCCAGCGGGGGGCGATCCGAGCCGCAGGGCGACGGGGTCGGGGAGGGAGACGGGTCGGTCACGGACCTCAGTCCGAACACCGAGGAGGTGGTTTCATCATCGTAGAGCTGTTTGGACGCCGGCTAGAGGGAGAAGAGATGAAGAGTTAGGCCTGGTGAGCAGAGAGAATAAAAGGTTTGAGATTCCGGAAAAACATTTGTGTTTCTCCTGACGCGCCCTTGAAGAAGTTCCTTTAAGGAGTTTTAATTAGAAATTAATCACAGGAGGAGCCACCACGGGCAACGTGAACACGGCTTGACACCAAACTGGGACTGAACACAGCCTCCAAGACCAACGGAGGTTAAATTTGACAAAAAAGGTTGATAAAGTATGGAGGCGATTTACAGCGGCACAGACCAAGACTATAGCTTTGAGGACGACAAGACACAGCAGGCAAGAAAAGCAAGATAGTTAACGTTGAGTTTGAATTAAGTGTGTTTCATGATGAGTTAATGAAGCAATTAAGCTCATCTTAGTTCAGTTAAAGGTAGAAACTTGAATTTAGAAGGTTTATGATTGTGGTTTTCAGTGTCACCTCTTGCCATTTGAGTCGGGCTAACGGGTTAGCATGCTAATAGCACTGTAGTTTCCTCGCTTTCTGTTGATAATGTAAGATATATTTTTAGATGTTCATGTTCAAATTGTAGAAATTTTACAGCTTCTATCTTTAAGCTCATGATGATTTTGGTTCAGTTTTCCTTTTGCCCCTGCTGTCTTGACGTTGTAGTGGAACCCAACTTCTTGTCATTGGCATTTCAGTCACCTTGATGCAGCCGGAATATATAAAGGGTCCAAACTTGATTTCCTCTCTGATATCTTTCATCAGATTCAATAAACATCTTGTTCCATACTTTAAGCCTCTCTGTACATTCCCATTTTATACCGCAGCTACTCTGAAAATTAGACAATAGGGTTTTTTTTTTCTTTCTATCTTTAAATTGTTGCTTTTGGCACAAACAAAGCAACAACAAAAATAAATAAATAAATAAACTTGAAATTCAATTACAACCAAAATCAATACAACCGAAAACTTGAGGGAGTCTAGACAGCCTGGCAGAGGTCATCTACTCGTCTACCTCCACAGAAATAAATTGTTTTGTTCTCTTTAAGCTTTATTTGCCGCCAGTTAGAGGAAGGAATGGTTTAGTAGATAAGAAGTGAGGAGTGGAAGAGAAAGAGACTATAAGCGAGGGGAAGCATTTCAAATATAAACACACTGACCATCTCATAGAGAGAGACAGGAGGAAGAGATGTGAGTTACACTCACAGGTCATTATTTACATTTTTATAGACTACAGCTCTGAGTACAGGTGGGAACACCCCCAGTGATGCATTAAGGACACATACTGCCGACTCAACTGATATCCTCCTTTAAAGAAGAAGAAGAAGAAGAAGAAGAAGAAGAAGAAGAGGAAGAAGTCACAGCAATAATCAAAATGGATTACAAACTTTAAAATCGTAACATTATCACCAGACTCCCTTAACAACTTGCATGATTTTAAGAGCTGTTGCATGAGAATACATTTAACAAACTTTGTGAAACAGCTCAGAGAAATTCTAAATCATCGTTTCCTTCTTATAAATTCGGCATTATATACAATACATTACGATGTTTCTTTCCCTGTAAAAAGTGTTACTGTGTTACTGTTAGGCTAATGTTTTGTCGTCTGTCACCAGACTCCCTTAAAAAAACGCTCAATTCTGAGACTTGTTGGGTTAGCAGACACTTAATAAACTTTGTGAAACATTGTCTACAAAATATTCTAAACTATTTGGACCTACTTGTAAATTCGGCATTAAAATACAACACATTTGGAGTTAGTTTCTTTCCTTGTAAAACGTGTTGCAGCTGCTTCTGTCTGAAGTGTGTCATACAAACAGTTGTTTTAATGTGCAGTTTCAAATGATTTCACCATTTACACTAAATGTATTGATGTACATGTCATATTTTTACAAATATAGCAAACAGTAACGAATACAGGCTACTTTTTTTGGTGTCTGTGGTGAAAATCACCAGACTCCCTTAAAAAAACGCTCAATTTTGAGACTTGTTGCATCAAGAGACACTTTATAAACATTGTGAAAAGCTGTCTAACATATATTCTAAACTGTTTCAGCCTACTTTACAATTCGGCATATTATATGAATATATTTCTTTATCCGTGTAAAAAAAGATTAGGTTTGTTCTAGTGATGTAGGTGTATATTTGCATATAGAGCGGGGATCAGCCAAATAATAACAGTAAAGAAGTAGTAGAACAGGAAGTGAGAACAAAAGGCAAGAAAAATATGTGAAATATCTGTTTGGATCCGATTAGCCGGCGGGGACGGAGGCTGACGAGTAGCAGATATACTGCCAGTTCAGTTCCTGGTGTAATCCCAGCTGGGAGGCAAGTTGCATCTGTCAGCCGCCTGCTATTAAATCTCAGGTATCAACCACCTCCACCAGGAGCCCTTAAGCAAGGCATCGACATGGCTGCAATGCAGGAAAACGCCACAGTCATCCATCTCCTTGTCTCGAGGAGAACCTGCCGAACTCTCACTGAAATGAGCCCAAATAGAGAGAAAGTCATTAAGCTAACAGAGTGGTTTAACAGCTTGCTGAGGGAACTGTGCGGCGGAGTGCAGGAAGTGTGCAGCCATCTTGCAGTAAAATCACCGTGGGAGTCCGTCAGGCAGCTGTAATGGCACAGTTTGGGGAAATAGCCTGAGAACTATTAGCAGAGGAAGGCCTAGAAGAGGGTGAAAGTAGCTGCAGAGAGTCGGTTTTATCCATGTGTGCACTTTTTCGTCCTCTACCACGATGAATCAACTCAGATATTAAAAGCTTCGGTCCCTCGTATTCATTCTTACAAACCCGTCAGTAACCCACGCCGCTGCGATTCTCATGTCATGGTGCTATTTTAATGCTGATCCAGTATCAGTGATATTTCCATCTGACACCAAACGGTTTGGCATTTGTTTGTGGGAACCTGCTGCGAGTGTGAAGAAGGACGGTGACTAATTCTGACAAATGTGATGGAGGGGGCGGGATCATGCTGCACAGTGTCGATTGTGAATAATTCAGCTTTGGTCTTTTTCTATGAAAGAGGGCGATAACAAAAGCAATGAGGCAATTTGTCACAACACAGATTTGAGCTGAAACAGTGTTAGTGACACTGGAATATTCATTTGTGAGTCGTCAGCGGAGATGAATAGTGTGACTGACTGAAGGCTGGAACTACGGCACTCGCTCACTGAAGTAAAGGCCGGCAGTGATCAACTGAACTGACTTTAAATCCTGATTTGAATCCTGATCCCAAGCTCTCTTTCACTCGTGCTACTCTGTCTGCCACCGGGCAAAACAGAGGTCGAATTACAGCGCAAGCAAAACAGGAAGAGGCATCGTTTTCTCCCCGGTTTCTATCTTCCGGGTAAAAACTGGACTAACTGTGGAAACTACACCGCCAAAGAAGAAGAACCTGCTGGATGCAGGAGGCTGAGGAGGTGAAGAGGGATCGAAACCGAGGTGAAACCAGGGTGAACGCTCCCTGTGTCAGAGTCTGTTACCTTCGCGGTTTCTAGGTCAAATTTGGATTCTACAGTTGTTGTTTGTTGTTTTTGCTTTGGACAGTCGCCAGGAGAGTAAAAGGAAAAGTTTATCTTTCAGTTGCGAGAGAGAGAGAGAGAAGTGTTTTTATCTGGACTGGAAGTGTATAAAAGATCTAGCAATGCCTCATTAATTTCCTCACTGCTTTCTCACTTGTGGCTGACATGATGAGATAATTCCACATTGTTGTATTTCTAAAAAGAATCTCCTAAGCTGCAGTTAACGCACACCTGAGGGTAAGAAAGACTGTTGTGATTAAAGATGGATGAGTTAAAGTTGACAGTTACATACTTTAATCTTATCTGGTGCATCGCTGCAGCATCTCTGTTCTCGCTGGGGTCTGAACGCTCCGTTTTAGCTAAGAGTGAGACTCTTCTCTCTTCTGGTCAATCTTTGGTGAGTGTCACACATGCATGTTACTTAATTGGCAGGATGCAGCCAATCAGAGGCAGCATAGGGCGGGGTCACGCCAAGCAAGGTAGTGTGATCTAAAAAAACGCAGCTACACCTCCTTCTATCCTCCCTCCTTCCCTTCTCTTTTTACGATGTGTGATTTCTGGTATTTCAAGTTGCCGTGACACTCTTCAGAAGTGTAAAATCCATCTTCTTTGCAAAGAGGAGGGCATTTAAACGTCTCCCGTCTGGCTCTCTACGCTGAGGACGGAAAGTTTCTAAAGTTTGTAAATGAAGTTTAGCGCAGAAATAAAGAGTTGAGGAGCGAGAGACGACGAGGGCAGAGAGGTCAGAGAGAGTGGGACGCCGTGAGCTGGATTGAGTTTAGTGGGAGGGCTGGAAGAGAAGTGAGGAAGATAACTGAAGTGGACAAGAGTGTGTGTGTGTGTGTGTGTGTGTGTGTGTGTGTGTGTGTGTGTGTGTGTGTGTGTGTGTGAGAAGTCAGATTTGATGTGTGTGTTTTGCGCCCGTGACAAAATGAGAACAGAGGAGATTATTTTACAAAACTGCGGCCTCAAATGATCGAATGAGTCTCGAAAACCTTGCGTGTTTTGTTTACCAGACGGATGGTGCAAGACAGCCTCATTTTCAAATAAGAGTGTGTGTGTGTGTGTGTGTGTGTGTGTGTGTGTGTGTGTGTGTGTGTGTGTGTGTGTGTGTGTGTAGTGTGTGTGTGTTTACCAGGAAGATGAAGTCAGGCCTCTTGTTGTTGATGGAGATGGGCGAGCGGCTGAGCGAGGTGGACGTGTCGTCGGAGCTCTGCGAGGACGGATGCCGGAAAGTCTGACCGGTCAGCTTGGTGTCGTACAACTGCTCCTCAAAGTCTGCGCACGTGAACACACACACACACACACACACACACACACACACACACACACACACACACACACACACACACACACAGCAACACAAACAGAAAGAAAGAAGAGAAAACAGAATGAGACTTTGAGTTAGCATCAACTTTTCTGCACAGATTCACACGAGCACACAAGAATTAAAGTGCACGCACTCACACACACACTCACACACACACACACACACACACACACCCACCAGATATCCTATTTGCATGGCCGGCAGCAGAGATCGAGTGCGACTGCTGCTTTGCATCACCCTGCAGTTTCTCTCCCGCGACTCCTCACGCAGCTTCTGCCGAGGAACCTTAAAGCACCCCTCAAGTTTGCTTTTAATCCTCTCCTCGCAAGTTCCCCGGCTCCCTCTCCTCTCCTCTCCCCTCATTCATCCCTCCTTTCTCCCGTCTCGTCCTCCTTTCTCTCCCTCCCGTCCTGGACTTTTTCCTCTCCTGCCTCGTCTTCTCGATGTCTGACTCTTTCTCCCTCTCTGGCAGCTTAGACGGCTCTCCCTCAGGCCATTGTAAACAGATTCCTAACCCCCACCTCCCACCCCCACCCCTCTTATTCCCTCCAAACACACACACACACACACACACACACACACACACACACACACACACACACACACACGCACACACACAAAACCCCTAAGCCAATCCTTTACTCCAAAACACACTCCCGGCCCACTCCCCACTCTCCACTCATCCCTAAAACCATCTAACACACACACACACACACACACACACACACACACACACACACACACACACACACACTCCCAGCACCACCCCACTGACAGCTTTAGAGAAACAGCCGCATCACGGAGGTATAGAGTTTAAGGTTGGACTCTTGTGTTGTTTGGAGGGACAATATGGATTCCTTCCTGGTTGGTATGGTTGCCTAGCGACACAAAGAGATTGGGGGGGGGGCTCCCGAGAGGCCAACAAAAGACAAGTGTAGCTTTAAATCAGATCAATGGGAAAATATTACAAGATGGAAATGAAAGTAGAGTACAGATTGTCAGTTTCGGGTGGAATGTTCCAGTTTTTCTCCGTCATGTTGGTTTTACACGTCACCTGCTGGATTATCAGACTTTATTTCAGTGACGACTGGACTTCCCGTGACGTCCAGGTGGTCTTTTAACGTGGCGACCTTCTTAAGGCCTCGGGACTCTCCTCCGCCCGGTGAACGCACCGAGAACTGAAGGTTGTTTACAGCAAAAAAAAAAAAAAAGTTAGTATCGAATCGAGCGCAGACGACGTGGGAGTTGTTTTGGAGTCGCGAACAGAAATTAATATACAGCAGCAGCAGCAGAATACAAAAAGATAATGATGTGTTTTTGTACGAGGGCAGGCGGTCCACCCGCCCACAGATATTTTAAACTGGATTTTTTTTTTTTTTTTAAATGGCGTTTGGGATCATAGAGAAAGAAAACGTCTGCAGGAGCTCACCCGGAGTGTAATTACGGCAGGGAAGAAATAAAAAAACCTCACAACCTTCACATCGGATTAAGATGACGTGCTAATGTTGTCACTGTCAGCGCCGCCAGCCGAGCATTTTGTAGGTTATTCAGCCGAGTTTGAGAGGCTTTTACAAACTCGAGGACGGTCGACATTATTTCACCGAGGGACGTAAACCGTGACAATGAAAATCTGGAGCAAAGAGGTTTTTCACGAGCCGCGGATTACACCGTGTGGGCTGCTCCGTGTTTTGTGTCCCTGAGGTGACACTGACAGTAATTTCCCACCATGTGTTGACAGTTAAGTTTTATTCTCTTTAACTGTGTGTGGGGGAAAATACAAACAGCAAAAAGGGAGAGAGAACGAAAGTGCAGAGAGGAGGACGAGCCACACAGCAGCAGAGGAGGAGATGAGGTTAAGAAGGCGACGTAAGCTGATCGGGAGGTCGAGGAGACGCAGGAGAAGAAGAAGAAGATGAGGATGTTCTGAAGAGGAAACCGGAATCATTCCAACTCTCGTCACTTTGATCTGATTGGACTTAATGCTCCACGCAAGATCCTGCTGCCTGACCCGAACCCGTCAGGACCCGACAGGCCGAGTGTACATGTGAAGACGTAGAGCGGAGGCAGGGGACTGCTAACTGCAACAACGGACAGGAAGTTAGCTAAAACGACGAGTATAAACACTGAAGACGGAGGGAGACACCTCGCCTCACTCACTTCAGAGGTGCAGGTCAACAGAGCTAAGCTAGCTGCTCCCTAACGTTTCCACTCTTTGTGCTAAATGCTAAAACAACAGGCTGCTGGTAGCCTCGAGACAGCCAATCACAAGCTCTGTGAGGTCTTGGCACTACAAACATGCTGCGTGCTTATTGGCTGAGATGAGATTAAAGTCCTTAGGTATTGAAATTTGGTTTTGAAATGACGAGACAGTTTTCGATGCTTGATAGTATCGCAGCTTGACGGTTTGAAGCCCTCCTGTAACTCCCGGCAAGAAAGCAAACGAGCACACCTTCGAAACATGTGGAACTAAAACCTGAGGAAGCAAAACGTTCTTGTTTATGGACTATAATCGTTTTCTGAAGCTTTAGTAAACAGTTTATTGACCATCAACGAAGCCTTTAAAAGTTGGAGGATCAGATAGAAACCATCCAAATGTTAAAAATCGTTTCATCACCACTGACTTAATTCACAGACATCTTATTTACCTCTCATGCTCTCAATCAAAGCTTGGAATAAAAATTAAAGATGACATGATGAACTGAGAACTTCCTCTCAGACGTTTCACTGTGAGAGCGCTCGCTTTAAGAAAACACGTCCTCGGCTATTTGTTATTCATAGAGGCGCATTACACCTCCGGTGCTCGTGATAGAGAACTGTCTATTTTGCAGTGTTAAAAATAATTGATTATAAACTGCCTGACTGCTGCATGCACAAAACAGCAGGATCAGCCCGTTAGCGAGCAGCGAGCAGAAGCCAAAACCTCGTCTCATCCAGAGACTGCAGAGCCCCGAAGAACTGAGGCGTCAGCAAGAGGGCCGAAGACACCGCGGGGAGGGAGAGGAAGAGCGAAGAGAGGAGGAGGAGGAGAAGAAGTGGATGAAGATAATGCAGAGAAGGAAGAGGAAACAAGGAGAGAAAAATGAACTGAAGAAGAAGAAGAAAAAAAAGAAGAGGGCTTATACAAAAAGAGTAAGGGAAACTAAATTGGACAACGTGACAGAAGAAGATAAATCAAGGCGACACAGGTAAAAGAGGACAAACTGCAGAGAGAGAAAGTGCAGAAGAAGAAATAATGGGTAATAACAAGAAAGAAGAAGAAGAAGCAACAAATGACGAAGCAAGAGGAAGAGGTGTGCGTCCAAAAAAGAAAAAAGCAGAGGAAGACGTAGGCACGGGAACAAGAAGGTAAAGACGAGGCAGCCGAAGAAGAAAACGGTGACGATGAAACCAAAAAAGACAAAGTAAGTGTGGAGGAAGAGGAGGGTGGAGGAAGAGGAGGGTGGAGGAGACAACGTGAGGCCAGAGAGGCCCAGAGGAGGAGAAGCTGGCACAACATGGCGGACAACACGTCTCTGAGTAATCTCACATCAAAACACCAGGGAGCGTTATTTGTTCCTGCAGTATTAATAGTGTGTTCGTGGACTCGGACAAGTTCAAGTATCTGTCACTTATTATCAGATGTTTCACCACACCTGGGCATTTTTTACATCACTGTACACGACTTATTTTTGGTTTTATTATGTTTTACACACAATTGAAGAAGTAAGGAAACTAACGACGACTCATGTCACGATTTAAATACTGCGCTGGATACTGGAGAAGATGTATTCAGAAGCATGAAAGTGAAATCGTTGGAGTGAAGCTCCTCAAAACTGGATTTTAAGTACGATACTTGGGTGTTTGTTTGTACAGGAGCAGGCTTTAAAACTGCAGTTACAGCCTTTAGCGCCGCTTACGAGAACGAACTCAGCTGTTTACGTAACTGTTTGTTTGTGTACTCATTAAACAACCCGAGATACAACACGTTAATTAGGGCGCTTCAAGGGTGCTGGTGGGCGCACTATTGAATCTGGGGAGCGAGACGTGCGAGATAATCACCTCCTGACTCCGACTCCGCTTAACAACACAGACCTGAGAGTCGGGTTCATCTCACCTGACGAGAGTGTGGACGGGATTATCACCAAATGTCGAACCGCGTCGAACTGTTTTAAAGGTCCGATTTGTCAGATTTGGATCGTTCGCCATCCATGAAGAAGAAAATAAATACGTTTACCTTTGGGGTTGTTTCTGCTACTTTAAACTGCCTCTCCGCTACATTTTGAAGGAAAGAATTGGACTTTTTACTTTTGGATTTGTTACTAGTTACGATACAGAATACAGATTACACACTACACTAGCACTTGTGGGTAAAGTTGTAACAGTGATGCTTTGGGATTTTAGGTCTGATCAGACGCCATCCCAAAGCATCCTGATATGATGAGTTCAAAAATCAACTTTCTTAACGAGAGGAGCTTTAAATCTATCAGTCAATTTACTTTTTGCTACTTTAAACCTCCACTCCACTACATTTATCTAATAACATGCTGCATCAGAGCCAAAAGTTAATTTATTTTATCTGCAATCACATCAAGGACAAAAAATAAACACATACTTTTGATTCTTAACTACATTTATTATCGGATACTCTAAGACTTTAAGTTCTTGTGGCTTTCCTTTTCACTGCAGTAGTATTCAAGTTTGGAGAGTGACATGATTGTGTAATCAAGATACAAAACAACAAACAAGAAAACTCTATTTGGTTAAAGTGGGAAAATTTGCATGTGTTTGGTATTGAGGTATTAATCCAAAAGCAACGAGAAGAAATCAAGTTACATTTTTTTAATATTCAGACACTTAAAATTAGAATACTGACTGCATTTCTTTACATTTGTCTCAGAACACATTTTTAAAGTAACCCTCCCAAACCTGGTAATATTTTAACAACGTCCTCACTTGATCCGATTACATCTTGCTGATAATCCCCCTTAAAAAAAAAACATTCTAAATTAAGGATTTTACTCCCAACTTTTACTCACATCACGATCCGGCAACACCGCCCGAGAATAAAACCGCATGTGTTCCTCCGGTTAAAGTCTAAAGGTTTGAAAAAACCCACGCTGAGTCCTACGAGCAGCGGCAGCGGCAGCAGTGAGTGAAGCGGCAGGAGAGAAGGGGAAGGTAAACAGTTGTAGATCCATGCTTCAGATAGCAGCTCGGCTACATGACTGCAGGGCACTGTGGTGGGAAACCCGGGGAGGGGGGAGCAGGGATGCTATTGGCGTGTGGGGTGTAAAGGTATGCCGGTCACTCCCACTAATTCACACACACATAGCACGACCCACCCCCACCCCCACCCCCACTCCCACCCCCTGTCCTCTGTCCGGACAGGCAGGCCAGGCGCTCATGCATCACTAACCTGTTTATTGTGTGTGTTTGTGCGTAGGTGTGTCGCTCATTAAGGTGTTTGTGAGCGTGTGAAACGGCTAACTTTAAGAAAGTCTTGTCTTTGTGAGTCTGTGTCGTGTGTGTGTATGTGTGTGTACAGTGACCCATTCACAGATAAACCCAACCATCCCTGACAATATGCAACCCGGTCGTGTCAAATTTGGGTCACCCTTTCTTCCACCACCCCCCCTCCAGGAAGACGATGAAGGAGGGAGGGAGGAAGACAGAAATTAACAATACTCCTCTTTCAACGCAGCCACAGCTTTTTGTTTGTCTGTGTACACGACGTGCACGCCGCCGCGGGTTGCATGCATGTGTGTGTGTGTGTGTGTGTGTGCGAGTGCGCCTGTATGTATGTCGCGTCTTTGTCCTTGCGGTTCACCATGCACAATTGATCAATCCATTACTGGGAGGAAGGGGCTGGTGTTTGTTTGCGGATGGTCGTGACCTAGAAGGACAGATTTGGTGGTTAGCGCCCTAGTTTATGTTGGTCATTAGAAACCGCACAGAGGGTTCTGATCCGATTATAGAGCTTTCTTTGTTGGCACAAATTCTGGCTGTAATTCTTGTCATCTATCCAGCGGGTGATTTGTGGATGACCCTCTGATGTTTTTTACAGCGAAGTGCACAGAGTGAAGACTATTTCTAAATGGGGACATCACTCCTGGTTCAAATTTAGGCAGCTGAGTTAGATCTTTGTCTTTGATTCAAGAAAGTGGTTGTTTCAACGGATCATTATGAAGAATAATGAAACCACCAACGTTTAGATTGGTTCCCGATTAACTTTGCCTCCTCAACAGCCAATCCTCTATCCAAGTTTGGTCGAAATCTGTTTTCAAGTTTCCTTGTGTGATCTTAACCCTCCTGACAAACGAGCAAACCAACCAAAAAGCCAAACAATCAGCCAACAAACCAGCAAACAAACCAACCAAACACACTTAGACACCAACCAACAAACCAACCAATAAACAAACCAACAAAACAACTCATATACCAACCAACCAATCACCCAACAAACACGGGTGAAAACTACCTCCTTCGTGAAAGCATCAACAAAAAAACGTTGGTATTGGCATCGACTGTCGCCAGATTTATATTGTCACTGTTAAAGGCCGAGGACTTTTACAATGAATACATCAACACCAGCATGGAAATGAGATACACATCCATGACTTCGAAGGCACCAAAGCAATGCACTGTCTGTCCAAGAATGGTCGACTTGTTTTTAAACCACAAAAAAGAAGCTGAGTTTAAACAGTGTTGTTAACACTGGGGCCACACAATCAAAAATGAGAAAACGTTTCATAAATGAAACACAATCCGATTCAAATCTGCGTACACAGATTGCATTGAATTTTCCTCTCCTCTGCCGCTGCTTCTACTCAGTGCTTTACTCAAGGACTGTCTGACCCGACTTGTCAAGTTTTTCTCTAACATCATAACTCTGAGTTTTCTAACTTCCAAACAGTGACATTTAAGCCTGCTCCTCTTACCTTTAGGCTGCTGTCACCTCAGCCCCGTGTTTGATCACCAGGGTTCATTTGAGGATTTGGCAGGTTCGCTTGAATGCAAACGTGCCTGGATCATGGTGTTTAAATGTGTCACACTTCAGCCCGCATTTGAAAAACTCAGCTAAAAGCCCCCCAAGGAGAGAAACAAGACAGACGAGTTTGTCTTCCCTGATTCACAGCGATGTCACTCACAACGAAAAAACTCGACGGAGACAAAGAGAGGAAAAAAAAAAAAGTGTGACAGTTTGGCCGAACTGACTCATTTCCAGGGGGGGAAAAAGAGGAAATATTTTGTGGCTTTAAAACAAACAGACTACCAGATTACAAAGGTCACTAGAAGTTTTAACAATCTATAAATTCTCCAAAAAGGGGCTCCCTCGGCTGTCAAAGGCACAGCTCCAGGCTGAATTTCAGTGTGACAACGAGGACTCGTCTGAGCTCTGTGTTCACGAGCCAACGTCGTCCCAAATATGCTACATTCTGCCTGAATTAAAGGCTGTGTTGACAAATCATTTGCATAATATTACAGTAAATGGCTTTTAAATTGACACATTCTGTATTTGTCATTTAGAGTCGGGGACGCCGTTTAAATCAAAGAAAAATGGATTGTGAGTGTTTCAATAGGACCTTAATCACCATCTATAAGACAGTGATGGAATGTAACTAAGTACATTTACTCAAGCACTGAAGTTAAGTACAACTCTGAGGTATCTGTACTTCCATTTACTGCTATCTTATACCTCCATTAGACTACATTAAGAGGCAAATGGAGTACTTTTTATTGTACTATAAAGTTGATAACACCAACGCCGATAACATGTATGTCAATTCAAAACTAAGTATACATTTTGTACGTATGTTAACTTTTATTTGTACATTTTAGATACAAGTACTATTCGTATAGGTGACTTTTACTTTTACTAAAGGTTCACATGCTTTAATGCTCAAAAATCACATCAGTTTTGTCTTGTACTGTATTTCTGAAACACTCTGTTTTAGCTCCTGTCTCTTTAAGGCCCCGCCCCTCCTGAATACCCAGTCTCCTCTGATTGGTCAGCTCACACACTCCCGAGCCAGCACCGCTAACGACAACAGAGCAGCTGTGCTAAATGGATTTTTCATGTGCCAAACTAGCTGCTAGGCATAAATTATGTAAATGTGTGACATGTTGACGTAGTGTGATGTCACAAAGTCACAGAACTAAAGGCAGGACTGCTAACGAGGCGTTCAAGAGCAGTGTTTTCTGTGGGAGAAAGGAGCTTCTGTCTGTTGAAGGACATTAAAGGAAAGGAAAAAGCATGATGAGTGTACTTTAAGAAACAGTCTGTAAAGACAGGAGATGTTAATTAAAGACATTCTTTTTCCCTGGAAAAGTATTATACAAGAAATAAATCATGTAAATTATTCAACAGTGTAATCTACTGGAGTCTCATTTTCAAAGCAGTGGGGTCCTAAATACTTTCTAAAAGCTGTGAGATTAAAAAAACGGAAACAACCGTTTGTCCTGTGTCAGCGTTCACCCTCCTGGTCGATGCCACACCTGTTCTGTAATGTGTATTGACCACAGCAAAACCTTATCAGCACGTGTAGATAACAGCAAGCATCGACTCAGACCTTCCCCGACACAATTCAAGGGCCGCCGTGACATTTTATAGCCAAGTCGGTGCAGGCAGGGAAACTTTATCGGGCTGTTCTGTGATTGATTCAGACATCCGCTGACACAATTAGAGGGTTACAGTGACATCTGTAAGTGTGCACCTTACACCGTCCACTAAAATGATGTTTATTGATCGTCAAAAAGAGAAAAAAAGGCGATAAAGAAGGCAAATGAAATGAGAAAGTTGATGGTAACTGGACTCTTTGTGTTGCTGCTGCTGCTGCTGCATGTGCTGCAGTCGACTTCTGTTACTGAGTCTTGTGAAAACAGAGCGGACAGCGAGCTCTTATCTTGCTCTAAGCACTAAGATAGCATTGACCTCCACTGAAAAAATATATTGTAGCCTGAAGTGTGACACAACTTTGTTGTGATACAGGCTGAAGGACGCTTTAAAGCCACAATCACAACATCTACACTTATAAAAATCACATTTATCGACAGTGTCCTCAACCCAATCTCAGGCTGTACTAGATGGACACCACAAACATTTCTGTACTTCTGTTCAGGGTCAGTTTTACAAGGTGTGGGACTTGAGACTTCCCATTAGAGCAGATGTCTTCAATATTTTTCAGGTCAAAAACCCCTAAGAACAGAGCACAGACCCAGGGTAGGGTTACTATAGTGCTGTGTTTAAACAATGTGGCAGCAGTTGTAGCGCGGCTACCAACTGAGGAAAAACACACAAAAGACATCTAGTGGAAAAGCAAGAGTGAAAGTTTTTGGACGTCTTTCCAATGTTCAGTACTGAATTGCAGCAAAAACTATGGTTGGATTTGAACCAGTGGTCTCAAACTCAGGAACCACATTGTAAAAACCTTTATTTTGAACCATGTCAGGATGTTACTTTGACACCACTGGTCAGCGTTGAAAAGACGTCTAAAACAGACTTAAAACACCTTCATTCTGGCCCCTACACCGGACGTCTTTTCAGTATCAGCAAAGATGTTGAAAAGACGTCCTTTGGATATGTTGCTGCTCAGCCGCTAAGGTTAGGCGAGATCGCCGCGCCATCCATGCATCACCAACCCAAAGTGTTGTTACTTGATGACCCAGGAATTGCACTTATGTTCAGTTTTCAGTACATTAAGATTTGGGATTGTTGGATGGGTTCATCCTAAAGCGTTTGGATTTAATGGGTTGGGAATGTTCCCATCAACTGGAGCTTTAATTAACCCCACAAAGAGCCCGGATCTTCACCCCTTTCTGACACCTTTGGGATAAACTGGAACACCGACTTGGAGCCAGGCCTGATCGCCGACATCAATGGCCGGTCTCTTCTAATGCTCTTGTGGCTGAACGGGAGCAAATCCCTGCAGCCGTGTTCCCAAAATCTTCTAACGCCTTCAGAGAAGGCTGGAGGCTGTTAGAGCAGCAGATTAATGCTTCTGAAACGTCACGTTCGACAATCCCATTACACATACCTTCGGCTACTGTATCTAAAAAAAAAAACCCAGCAGAATACCTACAACAAGCTTCCCTCTTTCAAACGTGTCTGTAATGGATGACACACATTCTTATCTCCGGCCCTCATGCTTCAGTGTGACCGGCAGCAGTTTAGATGACAGTTAAGAGCTGTTGGCCGAGTTGTGTCAATGTGTGCGCACGTCTCAGAAAACGCCTCCGCTGATCAAATGCCCCCGAGTGGATCTCAGTAACCCTCTCATCCTCGTTTATTCAACGGCGATCTCCAGGGATGAAACCTGATTGGACAGATTAGGGTATGAGCACTCCCGGCCGTCTTATATCAAGAGAACCTGCGACTCTGAGGATGTAGTTTCTCACACAAAAGTCACGTCTAAAGTATGACAGGAATATAAAGCTCAGGTTTTTTTCTAGACAGTTTCAGTTCGCCAACATGTACAGTCAGTCGCTCGGTGCAGCTTTTGAGTTTGACACTTCAGAGGAGGAACTACAGTTGTGGTGATCAAAAAAACTCCTCTCATCCTTCATCTTCCCACAATTTCCCCTTCTTTAATCTTACAAACTAGCGCTTGGCCAACTGTTTCATCCGGCTTCTGATCAGAGAACAGGGAACAAAATAAAGTTGAACCGCTCCGACAAGAAACAAGACGACTTGTCAGCTTTTGGATGACTCGTCATCGGCAGAAACGTCAAATCATCCGCTGATTGACCAACGAGGCGGAATTCAAAAGCTCTGCGTGTCTTTTTTATCAGAGAAATCTTCAGTACATTTGTACAAAGAGGCACAAGAAACACATTAACTTACACAAAAGAGAACGTCGGGGAAATGTGTCGAGTGTTAAAGTATGAATACTTGAGTGTCGCTTAATGGAACCGTCATAAAGCGGCTGGTCTGGCTGTAATGGATGACGCCGGCGAAACTTTAAAAATGTAAAGTTCACCATTAATGTGGGAGAATTATACGAATATCCTGCTGGTGATTAATGGCGTGCAGAAAGAGAAGAAAAAAAAGTACACAATGCAAATGCGTCCGTCTGTAAATCTTTCAGTAAATCTGTCTGCAGAGGACGGAAAAAAAAAACCTTTCATAAATACATCAGGCCGCTGGGCAGAGTCACGTCGGAGCAGGGAGAAATAAGTACGTTGCAAATCTTTCTGTTATAGAAGACAATATATCTTCCTCCGTCGGTGGAATGCAACCCTGAGCTTTAAATATATAATATATTCCTGCCACGGCGACTAAAGTAACCTTTGATCACAAAATGTGCAGATCTCATTGTTGTAAATCTCAACGGAAATACCGAGCTTTAGTTATCTGTCAGACGGTTAACAGGGCGAGATAATGTGAACGAGGTGCTGATATTGAACTGTAAAATCTCGCAGATGCTTCTTAGTACTGAGTCTGAACCATCACAGTTTAATAACTGGAGTTTAATTGTCGTTAACAGTCGACTGTACTGGTGATATCTGCTTAGCAACAGTTAAAAGAAGTAAAAACTTTATGGAAAGCCATCTATGAGTTCAACAAAATACCATGTTTTATATGCATAATGGGGAAAATACTTAATATATTGAAGTGTATTGATAATTTTACTAAGATTACAGTCATGTTGGTGTTCCAACAATGACAGCAGCTCTCTGCGTGTTCTTCAGGTGTTCATTTTCTGGATTTGTTTGGTTTTAATTAGTTATTTGATGCTTTAAAAAGGGAATTTGAGAAGTTTGGCAGCACCGTGACACCAATGGACGTCACCAGCACCCATATCCAGGGCTTTCGGTGTTTTGTTTTTAACATTGAGAGGACGTGTAGACACATCATCCATCTTTGTTTAATAATTTCTATCTTTGCCAGACAACAGAAATATAACAAAGTCTCTTTGACCATATAGTCTTTGGATGTTGTACGCCAGCACCACAGTGATAGAAGAAGCAGAGAGCTGATCTCTGATCAGAGTTACATGAAGAACATAAGCCTTTCATGATCTAGTAATGAATCTATACACAGAAGTTTATGACCAAGAGCACAAAAGAATATTTAAACAGTACTGAAGAACACGTGATTTGAAAATGTATTCATAAAATGTCAAGATCACCATTAGATTTTAATTTCACGTGTTAAAATGTTTGTTCACAGGCAAAAAAGACAATTTTAAATTACAAATTAGTTAAAATGTCCAGTTCAGATGTGACATTATCTTCTTTTCACATGTTAAACTTTAAATTCACATGTGAAATTGTGATTTTGTGAGGAAACGACCACATGAATCCCCAGAACGGTGTAACGACGACCTCCTGCTGATTGGAACAACATATTTTGTCGTTGAGTTTGTTTTTTGTTTGAGGACTTGTTGAACGCGAGCGGTCAAAATCAGAACGAGGCCAATTTACAACCGGAGACTCGCGTCTTAAATCAAATCCGCTCATTAAAGTTAATTCCGCACACATGAGGACTCCAATCAGGGGACGAAAGACCTCGTGTGCTCATCATCTCCTGGTCCGCCGGTCGATGATGAGAGGGAGAGACCGGCCGGATTCCACTGTTGCCCACTTAGCAGCAACAGTGAAATAAATCTCACACAAATCTCCCTGCAGGCGGGAGGAAGGAGGGATGGAGGGATGGGAGGGAGGGGAGGCTGAATCTCGGCAGAAAAACGCAGCAGATCCGTCTAACACCGGAGGACGACAGCCAGCTTCATAAATATGGAGGGCAAGAGTGTTGAGGAGAGGAGTATGAATATTTTACCGAGCTGAGGCCGGCTCGGTGCGAGACCGGTGGTTGGATGGAGAGGATGTCCAGAGAAAGGAAGAGAGAGACAGAGAGAGAGTACAGCTGGTTGCTTCAGTGTTATATAACACACACAAACAGATGGACACACACACACAAAGCAAATGGACACTGTTATATACACACACACACACACACACACACACTCTCATGGACATACTGCTGATGACAGTGGGAAGATCAACACACAGCGCAGCGATGAACACATAAACACAAAGTGACATAGATGATCACAGGACAGATGAATGGCCACACACACACACACACACACACACACACACACACATTTGTTACTGTTGTCCACCCACGACTGCATTCATCCATTTTATTTTTGATCAAACACAAGATGCCAGCCGGTCTGAGACAATAACAGGCTTAATACACACACACAGACACACACACACGCGGAATAAAGACGTGGCAGCGATGGAGGAAGATGTAGGAGGCGACATACTGTTCTGTGCAAGCTGACGGCTGCATGTGAGGACAGAACAACACGACGGATCTACAAAACAAGCAGCGTTTAAACACATATGTTGTTTTGTGATTCGACTAAACACGCTGTTTTGAATCAACAAGTGATTGAAAGGAAAGAAAAGTTAAGGGCCTCTACTTTTGTCTGTTTTAAGTCTATGGTCATGGCGCTCCAAGCTAACAAACTACCATGTTCATAGTTGTGCCAACTCACCAATAAAGTGTCAAACTCCAACAAAAACTGTCTTCTCTTATTCCAAAATGTCAAACAGCTCATTTCAGAAACACATTTACTCTAAAACAAAGTATTTCATGATAAATGTCGAGAAAATTACCTGCAACAGCCGATGACTGTCATGCTTTTATTTATCAAATCAAACAACAGGAGCACATATGCCCGCCCTAAAGCCTACAACATCCAGTGAGTGATGACGTAGACAGGTGACCCACTATCTTTTCTTCCTTCTCTCTCCTGAAACACTCACAATCAGCCTCTGGATAACTGATGCATCATGTAGCCAATGAGATTTCAAGTCCAGCAATATATATAGTTTATATCAGTTTGTATAGCCCTAAACTTGGAAATTATGCAAGTTTTTGAAGTTTTATCCATGTTTATCTTTGAATAGGCTGTTTTTCCACCCAAGCATTTGTTTTTGACTAATTTATATGCATACATTTAGAGTTGATAAGGAAATAAAGAACTATAATTAGTTTAGTAGGGATTTTTAGAGATACAGGTGCCTGGATATTTCCTCGGAAAAAGTGTCCATTTTCAGTTAAATTGTAAGACTGTACGATGTGGACCTCTCATGTTTTCCAGATAGTCTAGGATCATTTCACATAAATTACCAGGAATGGTAACAGCTAAAAAACAACTGAGGATGATTCACATTTTTTTTTTTCTAAAATCAAAATATGATTCAGCGCTTGTAAACGCTTCCGACTTTAATAACTAGTTTCAGCCCTGGCGGCACAGAAACTGAGAGTCTGCCCACTAATTCTTCTGCTCCCACTGACGGACTTTTATGACAAGACATCAGCCGGATATCTTCTCCTGAAGCTTTATCTACCCGGCTACAAGTCAGGAACAGACAAGGGGAAAAATATAGAATCTGCACACCGTTCAGTCGCCTCGCGAGATATTATCACGTCGTCAAAATACAGTGAGCGCAGATTAGCGTGACGAGGTGTAAGTGTTATCGCTGGAGTAGTGAGGGACTAACATGAATAAAGAGAGTTAAATAGCTGCTGAGTAAATCCTGCAAATAATGTGCTAATGCTGTCAGTAACCACTAGAAGACCGACTGTGTATTAATCTGCAGCTGAAACAAATGTATTGTTTACCCCGTGTGAGTGAAAAAGTTCAACTTTATGTTTGTCACCTGTTTTTTAAAGACACTCCCTTGCTAAAATGTCACATGTGAAATCTGTCTTTTCACACGTGAAAAGGAAAACACGCAATTTTCCATGTGAATTGAATGTTTTCAGTTGTGAACTGAAAATGTAACATGTGAAAAGAAAATGCGACATGTGAACATTTCCACAAGTGATTGACTTCTTGAGCCTGTGACTGAAAATTACCACGTGTGAAATTCACATTTTCAAACGTTTTCACATGTGCAGGCATGAAATCTGCTTCTTCACATTTGAATTCCACATTCTTTTCTATGCAATTCCCTATTTTCACATGTGAACTAAAATATTTACATGTGAAAATACATGTATGTCACACAATCGACAGACTTTAAAAAAAAAAAAAAAAATGAATGGAAATGTCCACATAGGAATTTTACATTTTCACATTTGAATTCCACATTTTCATTCATTTGCATTTGAGCAAATGTGGCTGTTTTCACATGTGAACAAAAATGTAAACACGTGAAAATACCAATAATGCCACATGTGAGCAAGTTGTTATCACATCTGATTGGCTTTTTCCACATGTTCACTAGAATTTCTACATATGGAAACAAAGCATGGCGTCACATGTGAACTTAAATTTAATGTGAAATTGAAATCATGTCACATGTGAACTGGACATTTCTACATCTCGTTGGCTTTTTTACACATGAGTTTAAAAAATTTGTGTAAGAAATGTTTATGTCCACATGTGAATTATGTATTGATTGGTGTTTTTAACATGTGGATCAGAATTTTCACATGTGGAAACAAATCACACCAAATGAAATCACATGAAAATTTCCACCTTCACATTTGAATTTCACATTTTTACACAGTTTCACATCTGGCTGGCCAAGTTTTAATTTTCACACGTGAAGATGCACACGTTCATGCACAATTTGCCTTCTTTTCACATGTGGATTAAAATGTGCACATGTGGAACGGGAGCCAGTTGCAGGACAGAGCACTTGGTTTTTAGTTGTTTCAAGGAATTGGTAAGAAAAATGAGGCCAGTCTCGTCCAGCTAAGACCTTCATTTGTTCATTCATTCCCTCAGGTGTGTGTACCACGCACCTTCAGCCCCCCTCCCTCTGTTCATTCAGCTAAAAACCCACTGTGATCGTTTTAATGGAAGAGTCGGGCAAAGGGCGAGACAGCATGAGTCACACAGGGAGAGAGAGAGAGAGAGGCAACTAGCAGAAAGCAAATGCAGAGAAACAGTGTTACCTGAGAACAAATGGGAACCCTGGTTCCCTTGAGATCTCATTTACACACACACACACACACACACACACACACACACACACACACACACACACACACACACACACACTTCAAAAGGAGATTATTATTAAAATGAAAATGACAGCATTCCACCTTAAGAAACAAAACCAAGGCAGAGTTACAACCACTGACTGAAATGTAAACAGTCGTCTTTGAATGCCTCTTTGTACACACACACACACACACACACACACAATGCAGAAATATAAACACACACACATACACACACATCAACACATATTCCACCTTAAATAACAACGCAGCAAGGTGACACACACCATCAGCTCTGTCTCTATGATCTAACATGCACACACACACACACACACACACACCCTTCAGTACAATATAAACACAGGCAAGCAGGGGAATATTGAACACACACACACACCCTCTCACACAGCGTATCTGCATGCTAACACACACACACACACCTTTCAGGCGGCCGACACACACCCATATCAGCGCAGTCCAACACCACACACGCATGTAAACACTTTCCCCACCCGCCTCCGCTTCTGCCTCCACGCCTTTCCCACCCACTCAAAACACACCGCACACTCTCGCCCACACACACACACACACACACACACACACACACACACACACACACACACACACACACACACACCTTCCATCCGATCCGTTCCACCCTCCTCTCTCCTCTCTCCTCTCCCTTCTCTCCATCTCCATCCATCCTTACCTTGCAGCAGGCTCTGGAGGTTGAGCTGCGCCTGCTGGTGCAGCTCCTCGACACACTCCGGCCTGCTCCACGAGCCGAACACGTTCACGCTCTGTTGCCATGGAGACCTGAAGTGGGCCGCGCCGCCGCCACCGCCGCCGCTGCTGCTGCCTCCTCCTCCGCCGCTGATGCTGCTGTGGCTGCCGTCCCCGTGGCTGCTGCTGCTGCCGCCGCGCCTGCCGCCCTCCGCCTCTAGACCACTGGTGGCTGGAGGAGGGAGAGAGAGAGAGAGGGAGGGAGAGGGAGGGAGGGGAGGATGGTGAGAGGAAGTGATGGATGGAGGGAGGAGAGGAAGGAGGAGAGAGAGGAGGGGAAATAAGATTATTGAGAAGGAAAAGGAGGAGAAAAAAATGATGGAGAGAAGGAAGAAAGGAGGAGGGAGGACACAGAGAGAGGTGGGGGGGTAAGACAGAAGTGGACGAGGAAGAGAGGGGAGAGAAGAAGGGATGAGAGAGAGAGAGAGAGAGAGAGAGAGAGAGAGAGAGAGAAATCACACGTAAATAAAAATGTATGAATTTGCATAACTAATACCCAGAGACGCAGATTACATAAGGCAGTGTGTTGTCAGGGAGAACAAGGACCGAGGAAGGAAGGAAGGAAGAGAAGGAAGGAAGGAGGGATGGACTGTGATAAAAAGAAACAAGGGATTAGAGAGAAAACGAGGGAGAGATGGACAGGAGGAGAGGTAGAGAGCAGATTTGGAGGGGAAACAGAGAGAGGGAGCGCTTAATTAGGAGGGGAGAAGGAGTGGGAGGAAGATAGGGAGGGAAGGGAGGGAGGGGGAGAAGGATGGATTAGGGCAGAGAGGTATGAGAGAAAAAAAATTGTGATTGTGGCATTAGGGAGAGAAAGAAGAACAAGGGAGGGAGGAGGAGAGAAAGAGGGATGACATTTAGAGGGAGGAGAAGGGAGGAATGGAGGCAGAAAGGAGGGAATTTGTGTGATTCGAGTAAAGGCTGGGGGAGAAAAAAAAAGAAAGAAAGAAAAAGGGGAAGGAGACGTCGGTCCCTGTCACTATCAAATCCTCCGAAACACAAGCAGACAATCAAAACAAATCATCTGGAGCGATCGCAAATGGCCATTCAACGCCGACATGAATGAGGCGTCACTCTGAATCGACGCTGATGAAATAATTTGACACATCAAGCGGCTGATAACACGCGACTGACGAACGCAGGAAATCCCAACAGCTGCCCAGCCGAGGTGTCGCGAGGAACGCACAAAACTTTCTGTCACCGTTATCAGTCGTGATGGTTCAACAACGTCAAGCAGACGAAGAAGAAGAAGATACCTCTCATGTCTGCAGTGTAGTCGGAAGTTCTCAACCAACATGAAGAACTCAATTAGTAATTCTGCAAAATCCAGAGAGTTCAAGGTCGAGTTCAAAAGTATCACAACATGATACTGTTTGTTTTTCTTCGCACTGGTCAAAAGATGGGATGCGTTAAGAAGAAACTAGAGAAAGTGTCAGAGGTCAGATCTCCGGCAAAACTTCTGCCCGTAGAGAAATGTGCACCAGAGGCCTCCGGATTCAAAGTTCAGGATGTCATATCTCATCCTCCAGGGCTCCGGTGTCGAGAACTGACTTCAGAGTTTGGTCTGCTTGTGAGGAGGAACAATATCTAAACGCAATCAGCTTCATGGATTTGAACGCAGAGCAGCATCCTCCTTTATTGTGCAGGAGGGTCGGGGGTGAAGCCACAGGGTGTTAGTCATTAGGAGTAGGCACAGCAGTTTATACCGCACTGGGACGATGGAGGCTATCTTGAGGCTTAAAGGAGTAACAAACTGATTTAATAATGCAACTCCTCTAGACTTCAGACGCATCAGACTCAGTTATCCCGCAATGCAACGTGACGTGCAGTGAAGTAAGCAACCAAAACACTGGTTCCCTCTCGGGGAGATCTCCAAGATAATAGTTGGTAACATGTGAGCAAACATTCTTACCTCTGATATTTGTGGCACGTAATCCCCATCTGACTACTCTGAACAAACACCAGCAGGAAGGGACGACCACACGAAAAAGCAAGAGCAGGAAAACTCACCAGCAGGGTGATGGAAACTGAACGGGAACACGGAGAGTAAGCAAACCATCAGGAAATGGAAAACAAAACAGATGATTCGACAATAACTGAACCAAAGACTGGACTTAGAATATAAACTCAACAAACGAGGGACATGAAGTCGGCTCAGGCTTGTGACAACTGGCCAATCAGAGCAGACTAGGCTTCTTAGGGGCGGGGCCTTAAAGAGACAGGCAGTAAAACAGAAAAGCTTTTGACAATTCAACCATGTAGTTTTCTGGTAGAAGCCCAAAATAAAAGTATGTATTTGTCAATAAGCACTATAAGGGACCTTTAGGTACCACTGGATTTCTTCCACAACCGCTGCAACAACAACTTTCTGATTTCTTTAGGAGACTGCACAAGTAAAATTAGTTTAGAGGACTCAATTATGTTGGTACATTCACATCAAGATATCATTAAAAAACTTGGTGCAAACCCCCCAAAAAACAACTTCTGCAGTCTCTTTCTGTGGACATCCACAACTTTTCCTCAGATAATGAGATTCCTCTGACTGAAATGTCAATCCCTGCTACGGAAAACAAAAGTCTTGAGCAAGACACTGACGCATCAACTCTGTACACTTCAGATCCTCAGCTAAACATACTGTACTAAATATAAACGCAGACGCCAACGTGCCGTGTAGGACGAATCTCGGAGGACAGGAACTATTTCTTGATTTTAAAGCACCTCGGAGACAAAGAAACGGTCCAAATATAAAGAGCGCTGCATTTCCAGACAGATAGACAGTTATTCTGCAGCGAATCCACCGGCACTATCACGTCTTGTTTGCTCTGAAGCAGCCGTCTCCTCGCTCCAAACCCAGCCGTACTGTATAGAATCACAATTTCACCCTCCCAGCTACCGGCTTCATCTTCTTAAGCTGCTTTCACACAATCGGCTCCCACCAGAGAGAGCTACTGTTTATGATACAGAAGTGCACGTCAGTTAGCATCAGCGGCGGAGGGGAGAACAAAGGCAATCATGCATGATTTATAACGTACTGTGGAGCAGACATATACTCTCAACCTGGAGCCTATGCTGTTTTACTTTTTTTATCATTTGGAGCCTTAAATAGGCTCATTTTTGAGCAAACCGTCAGTGTTTCCTTTGGCATTGTTTCTTTTCTGAAGCTAATCTGTGTTTACTGGATGTACATATTGTGTTGTGTCTCTCGCTGCGAGCTAAATATCCAATTAGGAGCTCGAGTTTGAAGCTGAGGCTCACCCAGCGGATTATACCCCTATTTTTTTTTTTTTCACTTTTTAGTTTGCAGTATTTCAACGAGGGAAACAAACTTTTGCACCAACTGCACTTATTAGTTGTGACTATTTCTCTGCTTCTTAGACACAAAATCACCTCCAACATGCATGAGAGATTTAACACGGCTTGCACTTAAGCAATTCGAGCTACTCTAGGTGATTGTGTAAAGAAAGGAACAAATCCGTTATGCGTTGTATTGGGAAACCGATGGATCAAACAACCGAAAAGTCACATTTTTTAAAGGTTACGCCTTAATTGTGGTTACTGCAGAACATGTTTCCCAACCCTTCCAACCTACAGCAGATGGAGAAAATGAGAAATTCTGAAGATTTGCAGGGTTGAGTGCTCACTGGGAACATCTTTTCAAATATGCTGGCATCCATTTATTATTGTTGCCAATCAAAAAGGATGCACTTCCTGAAACCGCTCAGAGCGGAGTAAGTAACTGTACAAGGGACTGAAAAAATAAGATGTTCCAGCCTTAGTAAAAGGAAAGCACTTCAGGTTGTTTACGGCTACAGTACAGCAAACGTTTCACGCTGCAAAACGTCAAGACAAGCAAGTTAGAGACAACCCTTTGTTGCATATTTGTGGAGGATATTAAGAGTAAAAATGTATAAATGTCAGTCATCTGTAACAAATGTCTGAGGGCGATCTTTAATTCGATTTTAGATAGATGCTGAACCAAAGTTGTTGACCAAGTGTGAACAATGGCACCAAACTTCAACCAACCAAGTGACAAGTTACAAACATCTTGGCAGTTCTGAACACATGCACGAAAACAGGTAAAGATATATTAATGCATTTTAAAACTGAGGTATACGTAACACATCCTCATACCTGTACTGCTGACTAGGCTGATTGCTAGTAACTCCAAACATTTTATATATAAACAATTTCCAAAACAACCATTGCAGCGTGCCAGCGACAGGTGTATTGAACCTTCGTCGTACACTTAAGGCACTGAAACTATTTGGTTAGCTTTGGGAACCATTGTGGTTTGGGTTGAAAGAACTCTCACTTCTGCAGCTTCTGATACAAACTTGCCTACGTTACCCTAAATTACTTCAAAAGTAATAAACTCATCATTGCAGATATTGTAGATAGAACGGACATCATCAGGATAACAACCATAAAGGTCAAGTAGTATACGGGGTGATAAGTTTGCATAGGGAGGCAGCTGGGAGGGTGGATGATTGGGATAAACAAGCACAGGACTTTCATCCGCAGAAAGCAAAGACATTAATTGCTTTATGCATCTATAGATTCTGGAGCAAAAACATCTTTGATGAAGTAAAGATGACTGCCATCAAAGCGCCCTGGCTTCACAGCTGTTAAATCAACCGGAGTTGTGGAAGATGTGGGACTTTAACAAGCTAAATATATGATCTCGTGTGGGTGAGAGTGTGTATCTGTGTGTTGGTGTGAGTTGATAATATGTGCTTAAGTCACACAAGCCTCAGGAGTTTTGGGAAATCTGGCACAAATTACTGTTAATACACGATCTGCAGAGAGAGAGAGGGGAGAGTGTTAAGTACCTTAGTTACCGTCATACCTTTGAGACATCACTGGTTCTGTGACTGTGTGCTCAGAACTTCCCACTGTTCTCACCGCACATCAACACAGCGAGGAGTCGTCATCTATCTAACAAGGTTTTTCACAGACGGGAGGCCTCACAGGAGTCGGGCTCGACTCCAGAACACAACCACAACTGCAGCAGTGCAACGGCAGATCACATGGTGCCATTAGAAACCAACAGGAAGCAATGCAAAGCTAGTTGTGCAGGGGATCGTAAAGTGATTGGTCAAACAGAAATATAACTGCGGACTTTGTGTCGTGGCTGTTCGATGTCTCTATCTCAGCGCTGCAGTGTCTTTATCGGCCATGACAGCTGAGACATGAGAGGAAGACAACCTGTCATTTCAACACAAACACCATAAAAGAAGACACCCTGTCACTTCATAAGGGAAAAATTCAAAGTACAGTGGCCATGATGTGCCAATCAGGAAGCCGGTTCACAGGGAAAAAAATGCTGCTTTCGAGTTGGATTGATGCGAGAAAATAGGACAATGATATGAAACTTCACACCACCGCTGACGCACTAAAACAAGAGGGGGCCTCACAACAAAACCGCAGCCTGGGAAAAATACTCAAAACATTTGGTTATTCAAACAGGTCTGGTTTTGCTGTCTTGGGATTATTAAGGAAAATTTAGCTATGGTGGTGGATTATTATTAGTTAGACGTCCATGTCGGCAAACTTGTTAACTACTGTTACATATGACATAAAACAAATTGGTGAGTCACATTGTGAGCAGTATTTACAGTAGAAGAAACAGTTAGCTTACTTAGCTGCTAGTATTGGTATTGACAGAAGCTTAGAAGATAGCTAACCTAACTAGCGACTCAAAGTCTGTGTAGTAGGCCACTGGCTACGAAACTGGCTAACCTATCTTGGAAGTATCGACAGAAGCTTAAAAGTTAGCTAACCTAGCTAGTGACTCAAAATCTGCGCAACATTGACAGATGCTAAACGTTAGCTTAATTAGCTAGTAACTCAAGGTCTGAGCCACTTGAAAATACATGCTAGCCTAGCCTCTCTGTCGGCAATCACAGCGATAATAACCTTTCATATGAGATACAGGAAAACAACTGATTTGGTGAGGGAAACAACAAATTGAGTTAATTTCCGCATCCTGGTAAAATCCTACAGTGAGTCGGTCTATTTTAACCTTTGTTTGACCAAATTGCACAGCTTGGGTCATGTTGATGTGATGAAGGATAAAACAAAGGTCATCACTGCTGTTTTTAAAGCATGTATCGGTCTGTGACAGTGTTGTGGTTGTGTTCTCTCTGACGACTTGCTGACCTCGAAATACTCTCGAACCTGGGAGCCGATGGCACAGACTGTTTTGATGGATGCTGGAGACAGAGGAGTCTTCAGGGATGCCAGTTCCCTTTGAGGTTAACAATTAATTCCTGATTAAAAGTTGAACAGCTGCCACACACACACACACACACCAAACACATTCACACAGAGCACATCCCGTCTTCCTCGGCGGAGATGTCACTCTTGTCTCCCTCCTCCCTTATGTAACCGCGGCGACATGAAAAGCAAGGAAGATGGAGGGATTGGATGGAGGAGAGACACAAGCCTCTGGGCATCACCGGGCAGATTTAGTGAAGAAAAAAGCGAAGGGCGAAGGGAAAAGATGGATTCTGGAGAGAAATGCACTGCGGTGACTGGACGGGTCGTGTTCAGAGGAGACGCGTGAACAAGAATGTCAAGTTGAAGATCACAGATTCAATCAGCAGAAAGGTGACGCTCTTGTTCTGGGTCGTTTCCTGTTCAATGTCTGTTGAGCTAATTAGCGACACTGTGGAAAAGATTCAGGATTTCGTCATCACGACCATTTGGGCACGATAAGTTAGTAGTAGTAGTGTCAAGAAGCTCGTCTTGGCTTATCAACACGGCAGCGGAGCCTCGTGTTGTTTGTGTCCAAAACCTCAGATGGAAGAAGTTTGTTTTTTTTTTATTGGCAGGACAGAAGCAAAACCACCAACAGATTGAATCCCTATTCTTAATTTCCACCTACGAAGGTCTGATTCAGATGGGCAAGTGATTCAGAGGTCTGCAGCCAGGCAAGAACAACATGAGAAACGTGTGTGAAGTGCAGTAAATGTTCTTGATGATATTATTTGAATCAAATTCCAACTTTCTCTGGCTTTGACTCCCATGCATGTTGCTTTGAAGAACACACTGGTATTAGTGCGGTTACTCAAGAGCACAGGGTCGAACACTTTAACCAGAATCGGAGGAAATATGCAAGAGAAAATGCAAGTGAGTGCAGGTTTTCATCCTCTTCTGTTATACCAATACAGTATAATATGAGAGTTGGTTTTCGGCCTCAACCAAACATAACTTTTTGTAGCATTTCAACGAGGGTTTTTCAGGTCACCGGGATACAATGTGGGCAGTCAGTGTTTCTGCAAACCACAGTAATGTTCATGGTTGACATTTGCACCAAACGTGGCATATCACGTTCACGTTATACGCTTATTAGCCACCTGTCGCAGCAGGAGATGGAGGAGAAGGTTGTGGAGCTGAGCCAACGAGCACAGTTCAAGTCACACCAGTGGATATTTTTAAAGACACCCAGAGACATTTTTAGCTCTTTTAGTGGGGGAGAAACTGGGTGTTTGTTTAAATAACCATGGAGACATTTCCCATCTGTTTCTGTCAGCTCGACTCAACCAGTCCAGGCAGATGGCCGCCCACCATCGAGACCGGTTCTGCTCCAGGTTTCTGCCTGTTAAACACAGTTTTTTTTTTTCTTTTTTTCTCATCACTTGCTGCAGCTGCTTGCTCATGGGGGAAAAGTTGGGTCACTGTAAATAACCAAGGAGTGTGGTCTATACCTGCTCAGTTTGGAAAGTTTCACAAGATGACGTTTGTTGTGAATTGGCACTATATAAATAAAGACTGATTGACTGTGGAGACACAAAACAGGTATCATCAAGTCAAGCCGTGATGTTTTCTGAACCATAACCAAGAGGTTTTTGTGCGTAAACCTAACCAGAGCATAAGCACAGCGTCATGACAAGAGAGAAACCGAACATTGGACCCAAACAAAAGTAAAATTGTGACATAAAGAAACATCCAGTTTGAGCTTATCTGTGCCTACAATTATTCCGGTGATTGGGTTGTTTTTTACTGAAGAATCTGGAACCAATTATTTTTGGACATTTGTTTAATCAAGACTCGATAGTCGAGCAGTAGCTTTACTGTTAGTGCCAAATCAAATTGTGACCTTGAAACCAATGATTTCATCTGCTGACAAAACATTTTAGTCACACTTCTTCTATGACATCAGTCCATTGTTTTATTCATAAACCAACTGACTTCCAAACCTTTAACAGAGATATTCTAAGGTAATTTGGGGTGATTCCACTCATGATTTTGTTTTAATGTTTAGTTTTAATGGTAGATGAAAACCCCTCCAGTCCCACATTTTGCCCGGTGATGACACAATGCGCCCACTGACCTTCGCTAATATTGAACACAGGGAAAAGAAAAAGCGACTCGGTGAGGTGAGACAGGATTGAAACACACAGCAGATGACGCAGAGAAAACACAGGAGTGATACTTCTGCTGCTGCTGCTGCTGCGCCCACTCTGACACCCAGGAGAGAGATGACATGAGGACATGAAAACACACACAAAGGCAGGAAACTTCTCAATGCTGCATCATGTCTATGATACACACAGACAATCCTGCATGTACTTACAGTACGCACAAACACAGAAAACACACAAAAAGTTATGTACGCCTACTCAGTAGTGACACACACACTCACTCACAAATGCATTAGGGAGGTGTTATGAGAAGTTATTTTTCTCTAAGGCCTATTACTAATTCATTCCCCTCTGTGTGAGTGGGAGTGTTAGCAGGGAGGGCACAGATTTAGACAAGCTGTTATCACCGGACACACACACACAAACACACACACACACAGATGAATGGATACCATCGTTCATATTTTATCATGTGATCACCCACACAGATAAAAATACATCTGCGCATCTTCCACACTCTGCTGAGGAAATGTAAAGCAGCTGATAGGCCAGGAGCTCGTACTGACCTGTGTGTGTGTGTGTGTGTGTGTGTGTGTGTGTGCGTGCATGTGTGTGTGTTTGTGAATGGCAGGCTTACGAGCCGCTGTTAGCATTGGCTCTGTGCTCAGCAGCCTTGTTTATGTTTGTCTTAAATGATGCTGTCGCTGCGCACTGGCTAAAAAGTGTGTGTGTGAATGTGTGTGTGTGTGTGTGAATATATGTGTCTGTGTGTGTGTGTGTGTGTCTGTGTGTGTGTGTGTGTGTTGTCCCAGTCAGTAAAAAACTCGCTGTAAAATAGATTTACTGACTTCACCGAGAACCAAACCGAACATTAGGCACCCTTCTGGGTGTCGTTATCAAAATGAACCAGGCGTCCTGCGCGCAGACATTATCCACGCTGACCTTTGTTGTAACGGCGGAGTAACAACAAAGGTCGATGCAGATATTATGACTGACCTCCGAGTCTCTTTGTTATCGAGGTAATAAAGCACCGGAGCCTTCAACTCTGTGGAACTACAGAAAATACGTTAAAAGATTCTTAAGTTCATCTATCATCTGTCTCTGATGTTTGCTCACACTTATACTCTTCTGTGCTGGCTAAGTATCTGTGGATCATCAGCTTATCACTGTTTTATAGATGTGTCTTGTTTATAAATGTTTTATTTTTCCACAATTTGTCCCTTTTTATGTTATGTCATGTCATGTCATGTTATGTTACGTTACGTTCTGTTATGTTGACTTGCGATATATTAAGTTACATGTTAAGTTAAGTTGAAAGTTGAGTTGAGCTGAGTGGAATTTAGTTTTGTTTAGTTGAGGTAAGTTACACGTTATGTTAATTTAAGTACAATTAAGTTAAATGTTACGTTGAGTTAAGTTAAATTGAACGTTAAAGTTGAGTTAACTTGAAATAAGTTAAGTTAAATTAAATTAAACGGTAAGTTGAGTTAAGTTAAGTTACATTAAGTTAAATATTAAGCTGAGTTGAGTTGAGTTAAGTTAAGTTAAATTAAGTTACGTTAAATGTTAAGCTGAGTTGAGCTGAGTTAATTTAAGTTAAATTAAGTTAAACATTAAGCTAAGTTGAGTTGAGTAAAGTTATTGTTTGGGTAAACACACACCCCTCATAAACTTAACAATTTCTAAGATTGACAACTACAAAATGTTGTTTAGCAGATGTGTTTTGTTTATAAACTTTATATCCTTCCATGATTTATTACAACTGTGGAGCTGTGTCATGATCATGGAGAAGTGACCTCCCATCTTTACTTGTGAGCTCGAGTAAACATCCAAACCCGTGGGAAGAAATTAAATTAAGTAAAACTGAGACTTAACAAGACACCAGAATAGCACACGGCGACCTTTGAATGCTCCCACTCCCGATCTGAGTCACACCGTCGTATAAATCTGCACAAACTCGTATCAATTACCACTTTTTTCGTGCCTCTGTCTGTGCCAGAGCGGCCCACTCTCCCTGGTGGCCAAATGAGCAATTAGCGAAGTGTGAATCAGAGGTGTTGCAGCGGGAAAAGGTAAACAGGAAGCCGGGGGTTCCTCCTCATGACGGACCAGAGCTGAGGCATGTTGAGCGTGAGGAGTGTGTGTTCACATTTTTAGCACTAATGCTCCATTTTCTCATGAGATCTGTAGCTGGAGACGTGATCTGTGTAGTGACGTCTGATCACAAGTCTAAGTATTTACAATTAATAAACATTAGTGCCAGGTTTTTACATTTACATACACATTAATCCAGTATTCACTGCTGTGTTATTCCTGATTTTGGTCCAATATCTAGCCCTGGTATGGTCCTACATTGTGTTTTTAGCCCTGGTTAGGATCAATACATGCAGGAACAGCCTCTGACTGCAGCGCCTCGTCTATCCTCTGCAGCTCAGTGCTGCCCCCTGCAGGAGAAGCAGCTTTAAAGCACAAAGACAGTGAGAAAAACACAAACTGCAGCAATTATTCATGTGCTCGGTTTTCCGCGAGGATGCAGAAGGGAACGTGTTGAATTCTGGTCCTGTTTCTATTTCTGTTAAATCGAACCGAGGGGGGAATTAAAGATCCACTGAGAACTGAATCATTTACATATCACATAGTGTGTTCATGTTCATCACACTGTGTTGGGTAATGTCTTTTGGATTTGTATCCTCTTTACCCACCAATTGAAAACACACTCGATATACGGGCACATAAAGGAATCAGCACACTATCTGAAGCTTTAACACGAGCTGTGGAAATATGAAATTAGAGTTTTCTCTGCTGCAGTCGGTTATATTAAACTGAACATCTGTGGATTTTGGGCCAGACAAGCACTTTGAAGACGTCACCTCGGGCTCAGGAGACGACATTTATCTGTGTTTTCTTACATTTTAGAGGTTAAGTCGATTTGAGTTTTACATCAGGACCTTAATGTCCAAATGCAGAAGCTGATTCAATTCCAAATTTAATCAGCAGTAGTAGATAAAGATAAATGTGTATTTGTACAGGTATATACAGGTAACATGTGTCAACGAGGCTTTATTTGTGTCTTGAGATGTTGGCTTGTTACTAGGCAGATTATTCAATTATAAAAACAATCATTAGTTGCATTAAAGTTACACAAACGAGGAATAAACGACTAACAAGATAAAGCTTTTCTAATTTAAAAGCACAGTTGTTGCGTTAGCTTGATGCTAACAGCAAAATATTCGTAAATACATTTATTAAGGATGTTAAATAAACTAAATGTTCGGGGTCCTCAGTGTATTCAAAGACTTGATGAGCAGTTTGCGAGACGGCTTGTTATTAATGGACGGGTGTGTCTCTGGAGTCTCAAGCAATCAAGACGAATGTGAGCACGCAAACACACACACACACACATTAACCTAACAGGGTGTGTATTCCCTGCACTCTACACTGAGACCTGGCTGTCTGCAGTTATTAGACCCGGGAAGTAATTTACAGTGACATGAGCCACAATTCATCCTCGCCCTCCCTCCTCTCCCTCGTTTATCCTCCTCCTCCCCCCTTTCTCTGAATCACTTTCCTCTCCCGCTCCACGTCTCGTCTGATTTCATCCTTTATTCCCCGAAATCACACACACACACACACACACACACACGTAAAGTTCTTCCTTCCCCTCCCCTTCCTCCATCTCATCTCCCTCCATCTTCTCCCTTCTCCTTCCCCTCGCCCGGACACTTTATTCCCCCCCTCGGGAGCTTCTTCTGTCACATCTCCTTCATTACACAAACACACACAGACTCACAAAATAAGAGGCGAAACGAGAGGGAGGAGTAATGGAAGCCAGTGTAATGAGGAGGTGTGTGTGTGTGTGTGTGTGTGTGTGTGTGTTTGGACCACGATACAACATTTTATCGCGACGTTGTACAATGATTGATGAAGTCTGCACCTGTATGTTTTTGATTCAGGGGTCTGTGATCGATATGATATAAGTATGACATCTGCTCAAACTGAGATCAAAAATATTAAAGGTTTCATTTGAATTTGAGGGGGAAAAAACAATGAGTGTATCTTAATCGTAAGTAATGAGTGCTCCAGAAGAAAAAGGCAAATAAATAATTGAGGGAAAAAAGCACAGTAACGCAAATTATGTTCTACTTTTTGCCATTAAAAGAAAAAAAAGCAAACCACAAATCATTTCACATAAACAAAAGTGTAACAGTCAAGGAGGCAGAACAAGCTTTTTATGTGAGTCGCCATAATTAGCTCGAGTCTGTAGCATATATTAGCCTAGCCGCTAGCCGACCTATTCCTCTTCTCATAGCTTGTATTTCTACTGTACTTATTGTACCGGGTGGTTTAAGAGCACAGACGAGTTTCAACCCAACAAACTTGTTTATTTCTGTTGTCATTTTCAGTCAAAGCTGTGACACTTGAAGGTCCTACTGGTGGGAAAAGTTTATTTCGGGGGTCTCATTCCTAACTCTGCAGTTTGGGATGACGGCCGACTCGACCTACGATCACAAAGTGTGATGTCATGTGTCCGACACTAAAACTGTGTGAATGGAGGTGACCCAGATGTGAATTGAGAATTTCAAAATAAAAGCGTATCTTAAAGGTGATGATATGGATCTATGTCCCCATAGGCTTCCAGGAAGTGAGTGTAAGTCAGTGTAATGAGATGTGAAGTGATGCTGCCTCCACGACTGTGTGTGTGTGTGTGTGTGTGTGTGTGTGTGTGTGTGTGTGTGTGTGTGTGTGTGTGTGTGTGTGTGTGTGTCGGGGGCCTAATTGAGGTGCCGCATGCGTTCAGCCATGTTTGCTAACACGGACAGAGATCCAATTTTATGCTAATTACTGACGCAGAGATTTGCGTCACTTCGATTGTGATGGTCGGTCGGACGAGGAGGCTGTTAACGTGACACACACACACACACACACACACACACACACAGCAGCAGACTCCTCTCCAAAAACTGCCACACGGAGACAACATCTGTATTTTTTGCATCCGATAACCGTCATTTTCAATACGGGCTCCTATTATGCCGCCGTTGCCGTGGATACCGGCTGGCGGGAAACTGCAGTGCCACATGTGATTTACACACACACACACACACATACGCGCACACACACACACACACAAGCGCATGAATGACTAAGCATTTCAGTCACACACTCAGCTATATGTTGGGTTTTTAAAGGAGCACTACGCAGTTTTCAGAAAGATCTTCACTGACATTAATTGACTAACACAATAGATAAATTCTTTATCTTTTCATGACTGAATAAAGTAGACACACTGTTTTACTTTGCTTATAGGTGGCGGACCCTGCCACCTTTCTAGCCTCAATGTGTTCTGGGACCTTATTTTTCTCCGAGAACAGCCTGTTTATTCACTTACGGAGAAAGTTGGTATCAAATAATAAGTCAATAATGTGGATATGTTATGCTAACTATATGTAAGACTGTTTTATGCTTATTTACCAACATTTTGTATCCACTGACTATAAATTCTCCTCCCATATTTAACCACATTTATGCAAACAAAATGTCAGACAGCTGCTGATTCTGATGGCAAAATGGTCTCTGTTGCAGCCTTTTCAACCACCACTGAGCTCCACTAAAGCTCTTCCTTAAAACCACAATTTATTGAATGAAGTTCTGTTACTGTACGTACTCGCGTCAAGGTGACTCTTTACTGCATATTAAAAGCAAATGAATTTATCGGAACACAACGGAGCAGTTAGCCAGAGAAACACTGAGTCAAGGACGGATGAATGAATATCCAGAGTTTAATGTCTGATATCGACACCGGCTGATTCATGAAGTTGACGGTTCGATTGTCCAAAAGAAATCATCTCTTTTCTCTGCACATCAGTCAAAGCTGTTGAGCTCAGAGTCACTGATGAAACACAGCCCAACTGATCGATGTCAGAGTTTAAACTTCCAATCACAGCCCCGTCTGATTGAGACCGTTTCACTCCACCTCTCTGAAATCTGTTGTGACACGCAGCTCTTATTAATTACCGCTAAACGAACACATAATGCGATCGATCAATCACAGTCGCCTCGGATCCCGCCTCTCGGTCAATCTGCTTAATAGCGAGGGCGTGTGCGGCCTTTCGTCCTGTGATGTGCGATCTGCTCTTTGTGTTTGAAGGCTCCGACGCCGCCACAGTTAATCCTTCTCCTCCACCGTCGGGCCAGCAACAAAAAACTCACTTCCAGCCATGTGTGTAATGCGATGTGACAGACACCTACAGTAGGCAGCATGCAAACGAGGGACGTGAGTTTGATGGTTTCCAGCCGCCTCCAGGTAACAGTCACAAACAGTGAAAGATGAAGGACCGCGAAAAAACAAACTTAGTCTGAAAAGTGGAAAATATTATATCCATATTTTCGTGAGGAACAGCTGTTTACAGGTTAACTGACAGTCAAGATTGAGGTCTCAGTCAAGTTAACCCCAAACTAACCAGCTCTCATCTACATTTAAACAAGGTGTTTAAAGGGGCAGTTCACCCAAAACATGACAGATCCTAATGGAAAGTCAGGTCTCAAGTTTTGCAGCCCAAAAAAACATTTCTGCAGCTTCACAACAAAACAAGTAGCTTGAGACTTACTGAAAAAGAAAAACATAAAAGTCTATGGAAGCCCAAAGATGGTGAATTGATCTGAAAACATGTTCTTTACAACGTTTTTTAAAGGTCCAATGTGTAAGAATTTTAGTCAGAAATGTTCAAAAAACATCTTATGACATCTTTGTAATGCTGTGATGTATAATGAAGCTAGAATGCTAACCAGCGAGCCCCGGCACCACCCGGTCCAAAAACTCCTGTGTTGGCACCTCGCTCTAAGCCCGGACCACTAGCTGCACAGCTAACTGTGCTAATGGTGGCAACAGTTTTGCAGCAGTTAGCGGTTACCCAAGTATTTTCATTGTATTCAGTTGTTTATTCATTGTATACTTTACTGATTTATTCCTGTATTCATAACCATTTGCATTTCCCCATATACATTTCAACAAAAAATATATATTCCTGTATTTTTCTTACAGTTCTGTATGCATTTCTCTCCTTATGCAAATGAGGTGGGCGTGTCTCAGAGCCAATCACAGCACAGTAGGCCTGCATATCATTTATTCATTTATTTCTGACTGTGGCCACTTCAGTCCTCCGTATCTTTCAGGCTCGAGGGGACTTATTTAATCGATGCAGTTGCACTCGGCTGCTCCCCAGAGTGGAAAAGTGCAACTGTATAAATGCAAAGCGAGCCTCACGTCCGCCTGCTGCTCCTGCATGAATAACAGTTTAAACACCGACTGCTGGAGTAAACAAATCCAGATTGGTTCAGTGGTGCTGATATGCCAGGAACATGGAGCGGAATAACTTATGACCACGATGATCTAATGTGTAATCCTGCCAATGAATGAGTCATTATCAGATCCACCTTTTAAAGCAGTCGAATGTTCATGTTTCCCCGAGCAGGATTCCTAATCTGCGATGTCATTCATTTTCCTGCCGGCTGTGTACGAGCATCTGACATCCCGACCCAAATATGAGCTTTATCTTAATTTGGGCTCGTCTGCGAAACTACAAAATCCCCTCAGATCCCCTTAAAACTCTCCTTCGGTGATAATCTCACATCATTTAGGTGGAAACGAGGTCAGCAGCAGCAGCAGCAGACGTGGTGCTGCACCGGCTGTTTGAAGGTGCCGCGTGGAGCATTTAACAACAACAACAACAACAAATTAGTAAGACATCAAGCTGAGGCACGGGGATGATTAGCATAAATAAATGAGATGATCACGCTGCACCTTTGAAACACATTTTACAGAGGAAAATCTGTCAGATTAAGACTTTGCCCTTTAACCAGTGGTGGAATGTAACAAAGTACATTTACTCAAATTCTGTTTTTAATTGATTTACTTGAGTTTTTTCTTTCCATGCCGACTTCTACTTTGTTTACAAATCAGCGTCATTATTTGGGGTTCTAGTTTTGACGTTTCCTGTTTTATTTTGTAGTGTTGTCTTTGTGTGTTTTACACTTCCTGTCTTTGTGGGGGGTTTTTTCATGCCTTTTTGACTGCCTCGTTAGTTTAACCTGTCAGGTCCAAAGCTCCCACGCATGCGGTTTAACACAACCAGCACTTCGTTTGTGCTTTAAACTCCCAGTCTGGACAACTAGCTGCACTAGCTAACTGAGCTAACTGCAGCCTTAGTTCACTCTGTTGATATGCTGCCCCCCATTTGTCTGGAGTGAATTCAATATTGCACATTTAACTTTATGAAAAAAAAATAAAAAATTACAGAGCTGTTTCCACCAGTTGCAATTTTTTCATTTTAATCAGTATTATACTGTTTAAATAATTTAGATTTTGGACTATTTTGACAAAATAAGTATTGTGAAGGTGTCCTTTAAGACTGTTTTTTTTGTTTTTTGTTTTTTTTTACATAGAAAACAACTAATCAAATAATTGCCAAGAATAATCAATAACTTAACAAAAATAAAATCCAGAATTAGTCTTTTGACCCCTTCGGTGCGCTTGAACTGACTTCAAACAAGGTGTGTGCTAACATCAGCTTCGAGAGGGAGTCACTAAAGTCTTTTCAAACCAATTTGAGACTTCTGGGCTTCCGTAGACACCAGGTGAGCTGTATGTTTTTTTCTTTCAGGTTATTTTTCTGCATTTCGCTGTGTAGTCCAGAAATGTTTCATGGACTATGAAACTTCCCCCATCAGCATGAGGAGGAGAGGTTTGTTTACATTTTTGGGGGGGGTGAACTGTCCCTTTAACAGAAGTCAATCACCTCCCTCGGGCCTCTCTGTAACTTCAACACACTCCACTAACTCATGACCAGACTGTGAGGATGGACCGTGTGTCACCACGGCGACTGCAGCTGTAAATCCACACACACACACACACACACACGGAGTCACTGATTATTTATCACAGTGATTGATAACACACACACACACACGCTGCAGATATCGCTAGGCAGCGCTGACTCAGCTACTTCAACCAGAGGTCAGCAAGTTTTTTCTGTGTGTGTGTGTGTGTGTGTGTGTGTGTGTGTGTGTGTGTGTGTGAAGCCGAGGGAGAGTTTGTATCCGTGTGTCCCGCCTCTCGCCCCAGAGGAAGAGACTGCAGCAAAGAGACAGGAAGTGATGTCAGGGGTCCGCCAAGGTCAGCGGCCGCACACACACACACACACATTCCTCATCGCAAAACCCGGCCCAGTTCACTTTCTGCCAAGGTCGCTCTGCGTGACCTTTTGACCCCCATCAGCGGAGGTCGGTGCACACGCGTCCTGCTGCAGTCCATCAATCTCTCACACACACACACACACACACACACACACACACACACACACACACACACACACACACACACACTGACCCCTGTAGTAAATACACATGCCCTGCTGCTGGGACACAGATGGTCCAAGGTGTACTGTACACACACACACACACACACACACACACACACACACACACACACACTCAGAACATCTGTCAACATCCAGGCGTGTCACATCTGCAGTGACTCATACGTGCTTATAACTGGAACTATAAAGCTTTATAGTGTGTTATTAAAGCGTTATATATATCACATCAGGAACAGACTTTTTATGCTTTATAATGCTCTAATTATTATATAATTACCACAACAATGTGTATAATGCATTAAAACGTGTTATGAACAACCTGATAAAGTCTTAAAATGTATCTTTGTGGCTCTGTATAAACATAATTATGAGCACTTATGATGTTGACATACTTAAAAATGCACCCATAGTGTTTTTTTTAAAAATAATGTTTTGTATCTCTAAATGAAAAATGAGCGACTTTTAACCTGGAAATGTTGAAATTCTGTAATAATACTTTTCAGTCAGTCCCTTACTCAGGGTGTGTCAAAAAGTATTAACACTTCATTTCAAGTTGTGTTTTTACAGATACACATAATATGAACAAACAATTTGGTTTGAACGATTAACATTTTGACTTATGGGGTATTTTACACTTGAGAAAGATAAATCACAGTTGTCAGGACAAAGGTAGAAACTGTCAAACATGTATTAAATCTATCTTTGATATGCAGGTACAAAAATCCCAGCTGGTCAAGTGAGTTTATCAGGATGATGATGCAGAATGATTTGTGATTATTAGCACCGTTTGTTTGGCGAGCAGGAAAGAGACGGAGAGCTGCTTCCTGTCAAATTCTCCTCGGAGACAATGGCTCCTGGAAGTAATCTGACCGAGGCAGGACGGTCCTCCAGGGCCAATATGTGTTTGTAAATGGAGGTGGTCTGCGCAACATCAACACACACACACACACACACACACACACACACACACACACACACACACACACACACACACACACACTCTGCCACAGTGTGGGAATAATCCTAAATGAAAGGCAGGATGAGAGAAAACAGACTCTGCATGAGCAGCGTTGGATGTGAGTCACACTGGGAGCCGGTGTCGGTCTGTGGGTGCCGGTGGTGGGGCTTGTAGTTCACAGTCAGGCGAGGTTAGCTATATCAAAGCAGGCTGGAACTACAGGAAGTGGTGCCAGAGCACATCTGAGGGGCCTGGCAGCTGGTGATAAGGTGTCCGTGGGGACTGCAGGAAGAGCAGCTCTGGATCTGCAGCTCCAGCACCAACAAAATGATCATCATAACAGCTATTATCGTTAATTGGCAGCCGCTGTAAATACGTGTATTGGGAGAAAGCGCTCGCTCACGGCGATGGAAAGTAGATTTCAACCCGTGTGTCTCTGACCAGAGTGAAATCGATCAGTCGAAACTCAAGACTGAACACAAAAATGCCACGCAGTGTGGAAAACCCTCGCAGATGCACAAAGAATACGTTATGTGACGTGGAAATTAGATATCGCAGCCGGAGCTGGATTACATTTTGTTGGATGGCGGGAGGCCAAAACACAAAAAGCACAGCGCGTCTCTTCCCATTACAGCTCGTCCTCACTCCCCGGTGGAGCCGTCAACAACATGCAGTATTAAAAGCAGCAAAGTGTTGCTGTCGAGCATGAAATGTTAAAGCTACACCGTGTTTCTCTGCGTCGTAGTGTTTAAAAAGACGAACCTCACTTCTATATGTGTGTGTGTGTGTGTGTGACGGCGGGCTGTGTGAGGCTTGTTACAGTTTTGCCGCGTTGTGTTCGAGAGCAGCAATCTCAGTAGGGAAAAAACAGTTGTGTAACTACTATATTACATATTGATGATGTGTTATAACACACCCACAGTGCTGTATACAGTGCATGTATTATAAATAAACGTATGAATTATAAGTTCCTTGTACTTGTAAGCAATCATAAATATTTAGAACGCTTTACGAACAATAAAAACACCTTGTGTTGACTGAAACATAAAGATTAGGTGACTGTCAGCTAGTTAATTGATCACAGAAATGATCAAGTAAAGTAGGAAACACACAGTTGAGGTTTAAAGTGCTCACAATCGCCATGTTGGCTACCCCCTAATAACTTATTATAACTCTATATACTGAATATCGCAGCAAAGGCAACTTTCTGCTAATTCTTTTTAAGAAATAAACTTGATATCATACACAAACGTTTGCATTTTGACTTTTATAATACTTTTGTTCAAAGAAGTTTCAAAATAAAGTGCTCTGTCACTGGACACAGATTATCTTTTGTACGTATTAACATCCAACTGAAAATGAATTGCGATATATCCCACTTTATCAAACATATTATGTATGTTATCTTATTACCTGTTAGTGAATACTGGTATTCCGGACTCTTATTGTGAAAGGTAAAACATCTGTCTATAGCTCTGCATGTGTGCCAGTCAAAGAGCTACAGGCGGCAGGTGATTAGCCGAGCTAAACGATGAGAAGCAGGGCAGAAAAATGTCTGCGCAGCTTCTTCTAAAGTTCAAAAATACAACTAAAAACACCTTTAAAGCTCTTTAGCTATCACAACGCAGCTGTTATTTGTAGTTTTACGTGAGTAGCAGGCTCGCTGTCTGTAAGCTAGGCTCATCACAGCTGGCTCCAGCGTCATGATAAGCCATGACAGCGGCAGTGATGCTCTAACTCTTAGCATGAAAGTGAATCTCTGCTGGTTAATCAATGACATAAAACTAATTACAAAGCTGAATGAGCCTGTTGGGGGTCAGAATGAGATGTTGAAGGGCCACAAGAAACACACACACACACACACACGCTGATGTGCCGCCAAAACGCCGGAGGGAAAGTCACTCGCGGGTCAAAGCCATCATTTACGCGCTCATTTAATTTAGATTTCCCAACACACACACACACACGGTCCAGTATGCAAACATTACGGCCGAGGCACCAGAGGAGCTCAAACACCCGGCTGCCATGTGAGGGTGAAACAGAGGACGAGGAAGACGTTCTACCTGCAGCGGAGGATTTATCGCACCTGCCCAGCGTCCGCCTCGTTATCTCCGAGGAAATCACCTCCTCTTTCTCTCTATTGTTTCCTCCGTAACCTTAAAACTAAAGCTCGGTCCTCCTCGCTCAAAGTAACAACCTTACATTTCACTCTCCTTCTTCTTCTTCTTCACTTCCTCTCTCTTTCCTGCCCTCCTCGGGTTCACACCCATCGCTCTATCCATCACGATTCGGGCGACTGCAGCGCCGCATTTAGCGACTCATCTGCATAAAAATTCGATGAGATTTGATTTCTTTCCCTTTCATTTTCAAATTAAACTTGGGCAGCGTGCGAAAAGGAGGGCGAGAGACATTTAGAAAGAATGAGAGAGAGAGAGATAATGTGAGAAGCATGCGTGTGTGTGAGTGGATCATGATGTATAAGTGTGTGAAATACTGTACGTGTATGTGTGTGTGTGTGCTGGTAGCATGTGACTGTGTGATTCATTTTTCCATACTGGAGTGCAGTGTGTGTGTGTGTGTGTGTGTGTGTGTGTGTGTGTGTGTGTGTGTGTGTGTGTGCAGGATATTATAATAATTGCTCTATTGGAAACCATTGTAGCTGAGCTCAAAACCACACTGTGACCGAGCCAGAGTTGAAATGCAATTTCAGCAACATAGTCAAACCGATGTATCGTGTGTGTGTGTGTGTGTGTGTGTGTGTGTGTGTGTGTGAGAGACAACAAGCACACACACACACACACACACACACATACACAAACGCTACCACAGATGACCTCGATTGACCTTGCAACAACTTTACAGCTGTGTGTGAAGACTTTCCGAAGGCGAGAAAGACGAACAAAGTGCAAAGTGTGTGCGATACACAAAGAGCCTTTTAGAGGGGATGACACTCACACACACACACACACACACACACACACACACACACACACACACACACACACACAGGAACACACTCTATCTGTCTCTATAAGCATTCACATCTGTATGACAGCAATCTAGGTCATACTTTCTGGTTTTACATTAATATTTTCCCTCTGGCAGTATATCTTTACTTGTCATTTCTAAATGTCTGATTTTCATGGCTCCTCCTACAGCAGGGTTGTCATGGTGACAAAAATTCTGCCGGCTTATAAACTCGTGACATGTCGATGTTACCCGCTGAGACGGCGTTTCAACAAGTATAGACGCTAACTACCCGTGGAGAGCTGAACATTTCCTGCTGATGTGGCGTCACATTAAAAGCATTCAACGGGCAAAAACACAAGCTGACTTTTATTATTTATATTATTGAAAACAAACAATGAAACGCCATTTTTAGCAACTTCTCAGAAAATAAAACCACTCCTTCCCCTCCTTCAGACTTGGTAAGTTAGAGGCAAAGAATATTGTTCACAAGGGGTGGAAGCCTGTTTTACTTTTGCAGAGTTCAACTGTGATAGCAGCTTATTACGACACATATTTCAGTTTCTTGTTAGGTGGCGACCTCTAGTGGCTGTTGTTATTCTACCAGCAGCAAAGGGAGGAAGTCAGGTAAAGAAGGGAGGTCGAGGACAGCGAACAAGTACAGGACTTTAATTCAGGAGACTGCTACCTCTGTCAGCGGTGAGTAAATATACATTATGTAGTTATTTTAAGCCTCACCAAGAAGTGTTCTTAATGCTTATCCAACTGCATACTGTGATATATGTCATCTCGGTGACAGAGGACCTATTCAGCTGTTTAGGTTCGAGGAGGGGTCGATTTATTTTTGTCTGTCATAACCAACTTTATTCTAAACTCTGGTGGAGATCTGAAATTTGAGGGAAAATGACTTCTAATGTTTCCAGTCGACGGAGCAGTGCGGCCATGTTTGAATATCTCATTCAGTCACGTCACAACATCACAACAACAACACTGTCAGACAGGGCGGAAAAAGACCGTTTTTCCAGCCATGCCGATGGAAAACTGTAAATTAAGACTTTGATTTAAGCTTTTAAAAGCCGTTCAAATATGTTTTTTTATTTCAAAACAAGAAGTAGACGATAACAAAACTTGTTATTATCTGTAAACTGTATATCTTCATGTTATTCTGCAGCTATAGATGCTTCCCTGTTTTGCTAACAACCTGTGGAATTCTTCGTCTTTATGTCAAACACCAGGTATCACACTGCTCCTGCCTCGCAAAACTGTGAAACACACACACACACACACACACACACACACACACAGATATCAACCAGTGGTTGATGCTCCTGCACTGTGTGACCACTTTGGCCTCAAAACACCCCAAAACCTGCATGTATCGCTGCACGTCGACTCGTAGAAGCAACACACACACGTGGTCACGTAACTCTCGCTGATGTCAAGTGTAACATTCCTGAGATCTCCTTTATCGTGAGGAGAAGCTGCGCTCTTCACGTCAGTACCACTCGGCTCCCTGCTCCAATGTCTCCAAACTTTAACAATCCCCCAATTTCTCCTCCCCATAAAAAAGGAAACATTTCCAGTGTGTCTCTTACCTGATCTGGCCCAGAAAACTTCCATGTCTGTATTCCTGAACTGTCTCCGGGCACAGAAGCTATCACACACATGTAAACTCGGAGGGAAAAGTGGAGAGGGAAAGAGGAGGAGGAGGAGGAGGAGGAGAAGGAGGAGGAGAAGCCGGCTGCCCACTGAGGTAAACCCTGTGACTCATTCAGGCTGCGGCGGAGGGGAAAAGATATGGAGGGAGAGAAAAGAAAGAAACACTGAGGGAAAAGTCTTCACTCCTGGTGTGAGAGGAGAGAAAGGGAGGAAGCTGGCGGTGTTGAGCCTCCACCTCCTTTTTTTTTCATTCTTCCTCTTCCCTCCTCACACTTCCCCTTCTCCTTCCTCCACCTTTGTAAGGAATCTACAAAGTTTTTAAGAGGTAGCGCAGGTGGTCAGTGTGCCCGTTAAAGGACGAGTTCACCCCAAAACTTCAGCTATTATCTACTCAGCCTCATGCCGGTGGAAACATTTCCGGAGCTTCACAGGAAAACAGACGTAATAGAGTTCAGGCTCTGAAATGTACTCAAAGTATCAAAATAATAAGTTTCCCTCTGAAGGACATTTCTGTGTCAAAGCTAACTGAAGCTCATGTCATATTAATATTATTCCAAGACTTTTAAACTTCAGTAGGATCTAAGAATCAGTAGGATTTTGTCCCAGCTGTTCCTGAACACACCACAAAGATGGTTGATTGTTGAGCGTCCCTAGCTGCAAAATCCAAGAAGCTACCAGACCCCAACACGCCCAATCAGGGCAGCACAACTCGAGTTCAAACGTCTCAGACGTGACTCGATAATATGGGTCAGCGCGGATTTGCTGCACTAAATCTCAATTTTCCACTCGGCCTACTCCGGTCCAGACCTCTGAATCGCAGCCCACATCTCACATTAGTTCGGCGTTTGGAAGTGGTCTGCCTCTCTCGATGACGGCTCCCTCACTCGAGCAGCGCCGTCGAGTCGGAGCCGGAGAAAAAAAAAGAGAATAACGGTGACACGTGGATGAACTTCACAGAAAATAGACGCTCGATTTGACCTTTTTCTTCTGTCGTGGTGAAATCGTTTCCTGCTACCTAGCAACTGAAACCACAGCAGAACCAGAGAACGTTGACTTTACTCTTTGAATTCTCCTCTGGACTTCAGTCTGCATCTAAAATAAGAAGACTGACAAAACTTTTTCATACTATTTACTCTCCGTTGGGAACCACCTGTTATTATTCCTCTAGTATTGAAATAACGTGCAGCAATATCGGAACAATAATCTCCACGTTCAAGTGTTCCTCGGCCTCCTTTCCTCTCGTCCATCGCGTCTATTGTCGGTGCAGCCCGGCTCCTTTCCTTCCTCTCCTCAACAGTTACTTCCTGTAAACACTGGAAGGTGACAAGAGTGGCCGGCAGCGCTCGCACACTGTAGTTATGACCCCGTGTGTGAAACATCAGAGAGGATGCAAACGATGAAAAACGCCACAATGTTCAGAAATATTAAAAAACGACCAGGCAAAAGGAGGAGTTACGGCACCACGGCCGCTGACAGGTTGATATTAATACCTGACATCTGGAGGCTACGGTGGCCTAAGTGTTGGCGAGCCCGGGGCCGCGACTGTGAGGGCGCTGAGTTCGCAGATCGCTCCCCCACCGAGAGTCCAGATGATTAATGCGCCCTCCACCTTTAACTACAGCAGCTGAGGTTCCTCTCAGCAAGGCACTAAACTCCTGACAGCGCCGGAGAGGCCGCTCAGTCACCATTAAGACCGTGGAAGTGGATTTAAAGCACAGCGGTGCAGAATGGTAAGAGTTCTGGAGGAGGAGGAGAGGAGCTGAGCTGGGAGTCCACCAGAGGTATAATTAAGGATTAAGAAGTCTCACCTGGACTCACTTTTGAGAAAGGGAAAGTTTTTTTTTCTATACAGGCACAAGAAAGTTGCCGATTGTATATTAGTGGTGCCAAATGTGTCTGAGTTTGTTTAAAAGAAAAGAATAGTTAAAAAAAAAATGTAATATTCAGACAGCAGGGGGCCAAAACATCAAAACCATCAAATTACAGCAAATAACTTTCTACAGAAAACAATTGTCCTTAGCTAGCTGTGGCTTCAGCTTTCAAATGTTTAATTAGAGGAAACCTCTTAACAAACTTCATGAAAGCATTTTTATGTGGAAAAAAACTTCTGTAAATAAAAAATGGTTCTTTTTATGTTATTTCATGCAATCTTGTGTAACGTGTGGATGTTTTCATGTATTTCCAAGTGACAGGGAAGATCTCTAAAATAAACAGGGGCATCTCTCAAAACTACAGATCAAGAGGCACATTATACAGTTTTTGTTTTGTGCGGCCATGTTTTAAGATTGCAGTTATATGGTTCTGTTTATAGATATGATGACTGTGCTCAGTGGATGCTGAAGTACGTGGCGAAATCTCACCTTTCGATGGTGATAACGAGCCTAACATTTGTTTTGCAGTGATATAAATTGATGTTGGTGGGTGTTTATCCAATATGCATGTTCCCCTCTGAGCTTCATGACTGTGACTCAGCGACAACAAACATTGATTTTTCACCAGCACAGACCTCTCTGAACTGATTTCCACTAACAAGCAAGTTCTGCTTCGGTGTTCAGCGTCGTAATAAAGAAAAGTTTGAGGAGAAAACAAGACGATTGTTGTTGAACTTGTGAACTATACAGCCAAAAATGTTCTCACTTAAGAAATCATAGTTTATGAGTGTTTAGTGCAGATTCTATGAAGTTAGTTATGATTTATTAATCAGAACACACTTCAAGTCTGGTAATAATCTTCACACCGCTGCTTTTATTTCACGTTTTTTTCTCGTTGTCGAAAATTTATTTTAACCATGCTCTTATGCTTTATGGTCTTATACTTGTTTTAAATATCCTGCAGGCCATAAAAGTGACTTTTCTTCATTTTTTTTCTTTTCTTTTCCCTAAAAACAATCTTGAAAACAAGCAGAAAACATCTTTTGAAAAAGTGACCCAAACTTTCAGTTTCAAAAGTTTTCTCCTGACTTCAACTAATTACACCCCGAGCATATTGGGTTCTCAACTTTCTAAATGGCTGAAATGCAGCACAAGTTTTCAGCTCCGTCCTAAAACAGCATCTGCTTTTAATTGTCTCCATCCTCCTTTGTTGCAATGCCCCATTAAGTTTTATGAGAAAGAAGAGGGATATAAGCTCATAACAGCCTGCAATACCACACAATGTGCATTATAATGGAAGTCAGGTCAGCTGAAGTCTGAGAGAGGAAGGATACAAACACTTTAGAGAAGTTTAGATCAACTCAAGACAAGTCAAAAAAACACAGGCTGTCATGTATTTGTTAAAAAGCATCTTTACAGAGACCTGTCTCCACCTCAGCATCTTTACAGAGACCTGTCTCCACCTCAGCATCTTTACAGAGACCTGTCTCCACCTCAGCATCTTTACAGAGATCTGTCTCCACCTCAGCATCTTTACAGAGACCTGTCTCCACCTCAGCATCTTTACAGAGACCTGTCTCCACCTCAACATCTTTACAGAGACATGTCTCCACCTCAGCATCTTTACAGAGACCTGTCTCCACCTCAGCATCTTTACAGAGACCTGTCTCCACCTCAGCATCTTTACAGAGACCTGTCTCCACCTCCGCATCTTTACAGAGACCTGTCTCCATCCTCCTGCATCCCTGGAGCCACTTTAAAATACAAGTTGGAGCTAGGATGACTCCCATCAGGAGGTTTGTGGTGAGCAAAGACGGCTATTTTCCCTGGGAAGGTGAACTATCTACGGCCATTTCTGTGGCGTTAAAACACGGGGTGCACTGTTTCTCTGAATACTTCCTCCATCGCTGCTCATCAGTCATTTCATGACACTGGAAGTTTGAAACACAAAACAAAGCCAGCTTCCCGCTGCTGTCATCAACACACAGCTTTGACTTGAGACCAGTCATCATGTGACCTGCTCGCCATGCGGCAAACAGATCAGTAGGCGACACACACACACACACACACACACACACACACACACACTTGTTGGTCATTGGCAGGGCACCGACTGGCATCCAATTGACCTGCTTTAACACCTGTACGGTTGCCATGGCAGCAGCAGCCTCAATCCCAGCCTCTATTTCCTGTCTCCTACCCTACTTCTTCTTCTTCTTCTTCTCCTCTGCTTCTCTTTGTCTCTCTTTCAGCATCTTCCCTCCCTCTCTTTATCCTCCTGCATCCCTCTGCTCTCGCTGCTCTTTCTCACATCTCGTATCTCGCCTCTGATCTCTCAATCGCTGCCTCTACACCCTCCTCCTCCTCCTCGCCTCCATCCAATTATCTCAACACACACCCCTTCTCTTTCCCACCCTCTCTCTCTCTTTCTCTCTCTCTCTCTCTCTCTCTCTCTCTCTCTCTCTCTCTCTCACTCTCTTGCTGCAGGGTGCTGCTGGCTTTGCTGAAGATGACATCATCCATCTGAAAATACGTGAATGAACATGCTTACCATGTGTGCAGGAGCACATGAGTGTGTGTGTGGTCAGTTGGTCGGTCATGCCTTTTAGTATGAGTGAGTGAATGGAAAAAGAACAAATAATGACAAAGTAGAAGAAAAGTAGTGGAAAGAAAAAAAACAATTTGGGGTATTTTTGAGGTTGGAAATGGGAACAAAGGATGAGTGTTATCGGGTGATCACAAGGACAACGGTTGCGTAGCAGCAGACGAGCACAGAAATAGGCATCATATGGAGAAACCTGTGTGCACTCACGTGTTTAATTTGCAGGAATTAGAATGTCAGCACCCTGGCAACAACAAAAACTGAACACGAGACGAGAGTGAAAATGGAGGCGAAACCGAAGGTGAGAGAGGAGGGAGCGTGAAAGAGTCGGATGGAAATCGGGGGGAAAGGAGGTGAAAAGGAACAGAATGACGATGCGAGATGGTATCAGATCACACGACACGTCTGTCCAAGATGGTCACCGCGTCTCCATCAATGGATATTGAAGGAGATTTTAAGATTTAGTGCACCTAAAGGAAGATGGAGACATGTTTTCCTTCTCAGACTCTAGCTGAAACAAATGTACAATGAATAATTTCAACTTGCTGAAAGAAACAGAAACATCCCTTCTGATGTAACCTTCAAAGATACGTATCTAAACAAAGTGGTCCGATGTGTTGCTTTGCTAGCATGTTTGATATCTACCCAACGTCTCTTGCTATCTGCTAGTTAGGGGTAAACTCAGCGTTTGTAGGCTGTGGCCCAAAAGATAAATCAGGTCTCCAACCAAAAGTGTGGCGGGATGGAAGGTTGTTAAATAGGGTAACACTCATCCACCCTCAAATCAGTGGGTGAAAAGTCAGGCAGCAGTTTGTTAGAAGAAACTTTGAAGAAACAGTCACGTGCTAATGGCTAACGGGTATTAAATATGTTGCTATACCTTGAAATATGGCGCTATGTCTCTTTGGATTTATACTATCCGTCATCATTTCAGTAGCTGATGAATCAGGACATGTAGAAGATGTTACAATTTGACAGATTTATCGTAACGAGGAGGTAAATTAACCCCCAAAGATCGTAGCTCGAGGTCCTACAAAACGACAAGACAAAATCAGCAATCATAGATGTTAAGGCTCGTTGCATCCGAGGCTTTGTGCTGTAAATGGTGTCAAACTCAAAGGAGTTAAAAGAAATGTTTACAAGCTTGTCATTCCCATCAGGTGAGGTGTCCTAGACGCATAACTGGTTGTATTCTGCTGTGAAACACGGCGCGGGGACAAAACAACAAACTGTCAGCCACGAGCATCTGCCAAATCCAACTACACCGGGAAAACATCATGAAGTCTGATCCCCCTGATAAGAAACGCACATAGACGGAGTGTGTGTTAGAATAACAGAAGATAAAAGACAGAGAGGGATAAAGGTAGAGGAAGAAAGGAAAGCGGAAACCAAACGATTAGAAAAGATCAAATGGATGAAAGCTAAAAGAGCTGAAATCGTCTCTTTAATCAAACGGACTCCGGAGGTCCGTCCTGAACAGATGTGATGTGCTCGTCGGTTTCAGTTTGTTGGTAATAATCTGAAGAAGACATAAAGGGAAAATAACTAATGAATGAGGAAAAAAAATGGGCTTTTAATGTGAGCAGTTACAGCTGAACAGACCGAAGAGGAAATTAAATATGTAGTTTTCATTACCAGGTGATTTCTGGGTGATTAGTGCAGTCCAGAAACATCAGAACAAAGAGGACACAGGTACAAAAATGAAAAAATTAAGTTGGTGTAGTTGTTACTATTGTATCAACAGCACCTTCAGGACTTCTGGAGATTTATGAAAAATGCAAAGGCTCAAATCTCACAGGCTACATGGGCAATTTCCCACACTTGAACTGTTTCTTATGTTCTGGGGCTGAAACAAAGAACAATCTAGCTTCAATGTTAGCACCTCCAAAAGGCTAACCACTCCAACCGGTCGACAACAGCGCTAACATCGGCGTTAGCTTCTCCAACAGGCTAACAACAGTGTAGGCTTCTCCAAAAGGCTAACAGTTATGTTAACCAGGTTATTATCCAACAGGTTATTATCTGTGTTAGCTTATCTAACAGACTTACATCTGTGTTAGCTTTTGACAACTGGCTAACATCAGTGTTTGCTTTTCCAACAGGCTGGCATCAAGGTTAGCTTCTTCAACAGGCTAGCATTGTTATTGTCCTCCTCTAAACAGGACAATATCTATGTTAACTTTCCCAACAGGCTAACATCAGTGTTAGCTTTTCCAGCAGGCTAATATCAGTGCTAGGTTCCCCAACAGGTTGCTTTGGATGTTAGCTTCTCCTGCCACTTCTAGCAGTTGTTTTGAAATGCTAAATAATTAGTGTCTGAGCCATCCTCACTTTGGATCACTAACTTCAGGAGTTTTGTAACGGCCACATTCCTTTCCGAAAATGTATTCCTGCAGTATAAAATCTCAAATATCATCGTAAACTGAATTAAGAAGTCGTCCCGGGCCTCTTGTGTTTGTTTGCTAAAACGTTTGACACCAGAGTTCGTTTGACCTTGAACACAGTAGTTTGATAGAACAATTCCACAGCTTTCAACCTCATAATAATGCCATCATCCTAATACCTGCATTTGCCACAAGAGGTCCTCGCAGGTAGATTTCAACACAGGTGGTTTTAAGTGACCACATGACGGCTCCTGACGAACGCGCTTCCTCCTTCTGCCCATTAAGCATCAATTACGCCTCTTGTCCCTGACCATATCATCATCGCAGCAGCAATCACGGTAAATTACGCCGTCTGGAAACACGACACGGCACCTGCTGACAGTAATGCGAGCGTCACCTCTGAAGGCGGGAAACACACGGGTACGGTTTCGCCGATTGAAGTCAAGGTCAAACGTATCTAGGAAGCGCCTCGCGCTGATTGTAGCAGCTCGGGCAGGTGCCTGCAGAGCTGGTCGGCTGTCGGTTTGTGTTAAAGCTTACATATATACCTCCCGCACACACACATACTGATCTCCGGGGCATATGCACATAAGTGTGTGTGGACAGAATGAGAGTGAGCATATGGGTGTGTTTACCCTCAGCTGGAGAGTGTGTGTGTGTGTGTGTGTGTGTGTGTGTGTGTGTGTGTGTGTGTGTGTGAGCTCTGTGCAGCTCTGCAGCATGACACAAACACTTTGCATGTGTGTTTTTCAAAAGCCACCTCCTCCTTCTCCTCTTCCTCCCATCATCCACAAAGCTCTTCATCATGCCATGCACTCGTTTTATTTCTCGTCCTCTCATCTTCTTCCTCTTCCTCCCCCCAAAGCCTTGTTTCTCACTCCAACCTCTCCACTTCCTCCTTTATCGTCCGGCGAGGAGGCGAGTAAGAGGGGCAGATTTACAAGGGCTGTCATCTCCGCTCGCCTCTCGTTTCCCTTCCCCTTCTCTCCCCCTCTCACTCTCTCCCGCACACTATCTCTACCTCGCTCGCCCTCAGAGATAATTAAAGAGCCCACTAGTAATCCCATCCAGCCGTGCAGGACGAAGGCAGTGCAGCACACTCGAAACGCACGAGGCTGCAGCGGTATGAGAAATGTGTGTGAAACGTAAAACCTTGGTATTTGCACACACACACACACTTCCAGCTCAGCAGCATCAGCACTAAACCAAAGCTACGACTATATACGACACACACACACACACACACACACACACACACACACACACACACACAGAAACACTCAGTCTCTCAGTCCAGTTGCACGCCAAGAGGCAAAAGACCAATTGACCTAGTTCATTCAAACCTGGCAAGCCAGACGAGGGAAGAGATGACTAGAGGAAAGGATGGATGGATGGATGGATGGATGGATGGATGGATGGATGGATGGATGGACGGATGGATGAGAGATCATTAGAATGGATTGGATGGCGAACCGACCCTTGATAGACTGATCAACAGACAGATACAGAGAAAGGCTTTCAAGCTCAAGTGTGGATAAGATAATTGATAAATGGTTTGATACGGGGGTGAAAAAGAGAGGGACGCATGGACGTGAGGCACATTTATATTGGATGTACTGGATGGTGGGAAGCAGAGAGAAGAAAATGGACAAAAGGAAGTATTGGATAGATGAATTGAAGGAACGGATCAACGGATATAGGAACGGATTGGATGGCAAACCAATATTTGATGGATATATCGATAAACAGCTTTACAAAGAGGCTTGTGGGCGGAAGTGTGCATGGAGCAAAAGAATAATGCACTAATGGGTTAATGAAGGACTAAAAAGAGGGATACATGACATTTATTTGGCATATTGGATGAAATGAAGCACACTGGATGGAAAACCAATGCTAGATCGATGGATCAATAGATGGATAGATTGGTAAGATAAATACAGGCTTGAAAAAGGGGTATGAAAAAAGTTCAGTGTCAGGTTTTTGCCGACAGACAGAGACACCTTGATATGAGATATTTTGGACTGAAGGATGCTGAAATTGCACGAAAACAAAACAAAGGATTGTATCATTGGATGGAAAGCCCAATACGAGACAGATACATCAATAGATAGATATATGGATTATGTACAGGCATTGAGAAGAGTGAATGGAAGAAAATATGAATGGTTGGTGTCAATAAAAGAAGAATATATGGACGTGAGACAACCAGATATGAGATATTTGAGATGGGGGGTGCAGAGATCAGGGTTAAATGGATTAAAGAAAGCACATTGGATGGAAAACCAACACCAGACACGGATCAATATACAGATATATGGAACAAATGCAGGTTAAGATGAGTGGTTAGTGTGACAAAGGGGTGAAATGAGGCACGTGTGATGAGATATTTTGGAAGGAGGGTGCAGAAACTGGGAGAAAATGGACGAAAAACTGCGTCACTGGATGGAAAACCAATATAAGATAGATACATTGATAGATATATGGATGAAGTACAGGTGAGAGGACGAAGAGGTGGATGATTGAAGGGGTAAATGGACGTGAGACACTTAGATTAACACATTTTGGATGGAGGGATGAAGAAATTAGGGGGAAATGGATGAAACTGGATGAGATTTACAGAATTAGGCAGGTTTTCCAGCGTAAATGGAAGAAAAGATGAGCGGCTGGTCTGAAAGTACTTGGATCGAGGGATGCAGAAACTGGTGGATGAAACCAATGGACGTGATGAAACAGCAATACTCGATCAATAGAAATGGAGTGAACGGAGGCTGACCGGCGTGTGTGTGTGGAATAAATGGAGGTATAGATGCATGTGAGGGTAACGAAGGGATAAAAAATGGACGCGTGGGCATAAAACAGTCGATTACTCGACGTGACATAAGCAAATTTCGAGAAAACTGACGATGTGGCAAAGATAGACAGGAAGAAAATGTATAGATGGAGTGAAAATAGAGTAACATGAACACACTTTGAATGGATGGAGGGGTGAGGAAGAATGCAAGATAGATCCAAGAGTTAAACACTTCGGTGACTGACAAACATGTATGTACGTATGATGGAGAGGACGCATCGACGAGCGGATGGAGGGGTGAAGGGACGGATGTCTGGGCGTGGGTCACCTGAATATGAGGCATTGTGAACGCACAGAAATCCTGACAAAGCAACAAAAAAAAAACAAAAGAAAGGCCAGACGAGTGGATACACTGAGGTTTCACCAAGTTAGGTGTGCAGCTGCTGCACCTGGATACGAGACGTTTCGGACGGAGGGATGCAGAGATCGGAAGGCAAACGCAGAGAGGAATGAACATATGAATGAAACGTGTCACGTAGACGGAGGAACGACGAATGGATGGATGGTATGAGGCATAATTTTGATTGAGTGGTCGCCACACTGACAGAGAGACAGACGGATGGATGGATGAAAGGCTGACGGACGGACGGAGAGAAATGGAAAATCAAGGAATAGGAAGATAGACGGATAAAGTACCTGTTGCCGATTTTGGTCTGTGTCTTCCTTTGGGCCGTCGTTGGGAATTGCCCATACTATTCTTCCTGTCCCAAAACATCACCGCCTCATACCACCAACACACACACACACACTGACTGACTGACTGACTGACTGACTGAGACAGAGGCTGACGACGAGTGTGTGTGTGTGTGTGTCGAGTGTCACAGCGTGCGAGTGTGTGTGAGACGAAAACCGAGAAAAGTGTGTGTGTGTGAGAAAGAGAGAGAGAGAGAGAGAGAGAGAGAGAGAGGGACGACCGAGCGTCACAGCATCACTAGAACCGACCGCATCCTGGTGTGTGTGACTGCATGTCTATGTGTGTGTGTGTGTGTGTGTGTGAGTAGCTCGGCATGTGATTGCGGCTGAGGGCGAGCAAGAGAGTGACAGAAGACGAGAGTGTGTGTCCTGCGCTGTGTGTGTGTGTGTGTGTGTGTGTGTGCAAGCTCGCCCGAGTGCAACGCGCTACGTGAGCTGTTGACAAAGCAGGCTGTGAGCCGGTGTGTGTGTGTGTGTGTGTGTGGACATGAGTGTGAGAGAGAGACAAAGTGTGTGTGAGCACCTCTACACGTTTCAATGAAAGGTTTGGCTGTTGCCGATGAGCATGTGCGTATATTTCGTATGTGTGTGTGTGTGTGTGTGTGAGAGAGAGAGAGAGAGAGCATTGGTTGTGTTGATTAGCTTCCAGCCAGTCGCATCCAGCCACTGCTGTTCAATTCATAAAGAGGCAGGCAGGAAGCGGCCAATCAGGAGGCAGAGCCCGAGAGAGGGGGAGAGAGAGAGAGAGAGAGAGAGAGAGAGAGAGAGAGAGAGAGAGAGAGAGAGAGAGAGAGAGAGATGGGGGATGAGTGGAGGAGGTAGAGCGAGAAATAAGAGAAAAAGGGGAGGGGTCCCTCCGGAGAGAGATGGATTGGCTCGCTATCAGCTCTATGTGACCAGAAAACAGAGAGGAGACGCACTATGCAGCCCAAAGTACACCGCCGCCGCCACTGCCGCCGCCGCCATCGCCACCGCCGCCATCGCCACCCATATAGTTTAGTCTGAGTGCTCTCAGCAGCTGAGGGTGAGTAAAGTTCATGACGTGTCACAAGATGTAAACATTCTCAATAATACTACAAAAAAAGCACAAAAAAAAACATTGGAATTCTTATCAAAATCAATTACTGTGACCAAGTGAAAACTGTTAAATCACCCTTCTTTTCAGGATTTTGAGAAAAACTTTTTATTTTTAATGCACACAAGAATATTTCAAGATTTCTGACACACTTAAATGATCTGATTTCCTCCTGAACGTCTTTAAATCAGCCTCACCGACCTTTACCCAAACATGCTAACTGTACTTCTTGTGGTTTAAACGCTAAACGATGTGTTCGAGATGAACTGCTGCACGTTTTCTGGAAAATGTCCCTTAACATGAAAAAAATAACATATAATTGTTATGTTATGTTATGTTGACTTGCTTTATAGTTGTTGTTTTTTTTGCACAAATATTGTCGTGCTCACGTTTCTAAATTCCAACCAGTTTGAGGACGGCTGCCAAGCCAGAGACCACTGTTCAAGTTGGTTTCAACATTTGTAGGAGTCGAACAACTGACAAAAAACATGTTTGTGGAAACAAAGCCAGGTATTTAAGTCAAAACATGATCTTTTACGAACCCTGACGAGGTGGATTTTGTACCTAAAGCTAACCGGACCGTCAGCACAAGAGAAAATTTCAAACTGAACATAAAGAAATGTAAAGTTTCAACATTTTCGTGGTTTAATTGTTGAAACATGTTTGGTTTTGGTCCAATATTGGTGCTTTTTCATTAACTACAACCCTTCATGGTTATTTGTTCCTATTATTACGACCATATTATCAACCTAATCACAATTTTAGCAAAAAATATCATTCTTAAGACAAAATGTAACAATCTATAAGATCCGTTTTAACATTTTCAGACAAAAATGCCACAACCTGGGGAAGTTTACTTCCTGTTTCAGTGTGTCAGTGGCTTCAATACGCTCAGCAAGCTTAACAAAGAAATGGTTTTCTAGTTTGGTGTGGATCTTTTGGACCTCACTTGTGTTCATGTGGCTGATTTGGAGAAAATCTCTGCGGCTCATTTCCAGAGAAGAGTCTGTCTGTCTGTCTGGGTGTCCACATACTTTTGGACGTATAGTTAAACTGCAGAGAAAGAGAGGCTGCAGGAAAGTGATGGAGGTGGGAAGAGAAGGAGGAAGAAAAGAAAGGTGCACAGTGAAGTCAGAGGAATGAATAAATGAAGACGGGGAGACGGGGTGGATTCAGACGGACGGAGAGAAATTGAAAGTGAAGGCAGCGGCACAGCGAATGAGATTGAGAGGGTGAGAGGAGAAACGAGGAGAATACCGAATGAGGAGAAGAGAGGAAGAAAGGAAAGGAAAGGAAAGCAAGGGGAGGGAAAGGAAAGGAAAAAGAGGAAAGGAAGGTATAGGGAAGGAAACTGTAGGAAAGGAAAGGAAAGGAAAGGAATGAGACGGCCTCAAAATAATACAAAGACGTGTACTCAAAGTGAAAAAAGTCGACTTAACTAAGCACACTAACACACTCACAAAGAGAAAACAGGTCGCCGTTAGCCATCGACTAAACCTGACCACACACACACACACACACACACACACACACACAGATCCTGTGAGTCGAGTCCATTTGGCAGGAACAAACAGCAGAAAGCACCGGAGGCCATAACTGTCCTCTCTGCTCCACTCACATCCCCAAAACTCTTCACCTCCTAAACTCTCCATCTTTGTCCGCCATATTCTTCACGAAATATCTTATATAATGTTATATTCTCCTCTTACAGTGTTAAGTGTTAACCCTCAGGAGGACTGAAAGGACATCCCATCAGGATTTTAGTCCGTGACAGACGTCTCAATAATTCAGTGACATCTGACTTCCTGCTATTGTATTTTTCAGTGCAGGTGCATTAAGAGATTAAGAATATCAAGTGTGGACCAATAATTCTTTCAGCAAACTTCAGCATAGAAAGGAAAGGAAAGGAAAGGAAAGGAAAGGAAAGGAAATCTACTGGTTAGAAGACGTTAGAAAACGTGAATTCACACACACCAGACGGACTCTTCTCCCTCTCGCTGTGTCTTTATATCGATCGGTTACAAACAGAGTGAACCTGCTGCCATCATAAATCTGCTCCGTCTTTCTTCCTCCTCCTCCTCCAGCTCCACTCCGTCTTGTCACCTTTCCACCTCCTCTTCCTCCTCCTCCTCTTCCTCACTGCTGTATCACACATCCTGATTAGCAGCTGATAGATGAAGGCGCTGAATGTGCTCTAAAATATCAACAGTCTGGAAAAAGATTTCACGCCCACACAGCCGTGTTTACTGCTGGCGTGAAAATGTAGCAAGTTATAGTCTGATTTAAAAGTCAGGGGTTATTTTTTGAGACATTGCTCTACTTGTTTTCTAAGTCTTCTGTCAGAAATAAGCAACCTGATAGAAGATATTGTCTTATCAATCATTTTTCCACAAACTTTTCTACAGTAATTTGACCAAATCTATTAAAAAACGGATGCACAAAAAAGCAAAATAAGTAGTTTGTCCCTCTTATTTCAGATTAAAGGTGCAAAATGTCAGAATTTGAGATAAAAACATGTAACTAAACTGATCAACAGAATGTGAATAAATAACAGTTTTTACATTATAAAGTCTGTGTGCTGTGTTGCAGAGATATCTGCTAAAGTTAGCATGCTAACCAGCTAGCTGCACGACTAACTGAGCCACCTAGCTAAGGGCAGCTACAGTTAGCAGCACTTGCTCTTGTGACCTGCTGCCCCCTTTTGGTTTTATGGATGAATTTCACAAATCTTGACCAATTATAACTTACATATTGCACCTTTAATAAAGCATCGTCTCATCGTGAGTATGTTAAAGGATCATGTTTTCATTTCCAGGTCGTCACCGTTCACGCATTTTTCCGTAGTAAGCCGTGTTGTTTAGCAGGTTTAGACCTTGTCACATTGTAATCGAGCCCTCGTGCATATCACATTTGTTTTTCTCTGGTACTACGCTGATAAAATCAAAAATAAGGAAATGAAGTTGAGATTCCAGCTCGATGACTTCCGCCTGTTTGCTTCCAGAGAAACAAGGCTGGACTTCACTCTGTGGTTTCACTGGGAGGTTCACTTGTAAAACTTCTGCAGAGAGCTGCAGCATCAGCAGTGCAACTGAGAAAAATGACTTCACAGCTCATCTCCTCTCCCCAAAGACACATTTTTAGTAGATTGTTCCTGTTGTTGTTGGGATCATTATTGCTTTTGTTATAATGAAACAGGTCATGTTTCAGAGGTGTGTCAGCTGCAGGACAAGACTGACGCTGCTCTTTTCAGTGGAGAGTTTAGGGCCGACTCCAGAGAAGGTTGTCCAGGTTTTTAAACCTTCATCGAGGGCTTTGGACAATTCTTAGATTGATTAATCTGCTGACGATTCTCTTGATTAGTCAATTAATCATTTAGTCTAATAAGTTCCCAATCAAAATTCCCCTAAAATCCAAAGTGATGCCTTCAAAATCCTTGTTTCATTCCAGAGAATATAAGTCCAAAACCTCACAAAATTCAGAAGCAGTCCAGTAAAACTGTTGCGAAGCAAATTTTCTGTCAATAGACCCTAAACCAAAAACAAAGTCCACAGTCATGCTAGCAGCTCCGTGAGGCTGTACTAACACACAGGGGTGCTTTGTGCTAGTGCTAACATCAACATGCTAACAGCGTCACCATTAGCATGCCGACAAATGCTTATTTGCAAACACAAACTACATCTGAGGCTGATGAGATTATTAGTTTTGCTTGTATTTGGTCATAAACCAAAGTTCTTTGTTCGAAGTCAACCCGAGGGGAACACCAATCGATTGGGAATGACCAATTGATCAATTGATCCAAAAGTATTCAAGACGTTTTGCACAGAACCAAACACATGGACCTCATGGAGGCACTAGAGGAAAGGTTGCTGGTCACCAAAGTCGCTGGGATAGTCTCACAGGAGCTGGTTTTGCTCCTGTGCCTTGCTCAAGGACACTTTAACATCTGGACAGCTGCGACCCCAAGGGACTGAACCCCCATCTTTCAACTTTGTCCTTCTGCAATGAGACAGTTAATGTTTCCGCAGAAACATATTTGCACTGTGAAGTCTTCTGGGATTCCCTATTACAAATATCCCTAAACCATCCCTAATCCAGGTTCATCCCCGGGCCTCCCACAAAGATCGCCTTCAGCTTTTGCCTATATTCGATCCCGCCGCTTACGTAACGGCGTCGAGGCCCTCGGGGAGGGAAGGGGAGCGCTGTTAAAGAGAGCGGGCCGTTCTCTTTCTTGCTGATTCCTCGTTTTTTGCCACAGCCATTTTTCAGAACATCTCGTTAAGTCGGCGGCATCAATTTCATACGAGCTGCTGCGTCTTGTCAGCCATCGCTGTGAAGAACGGGGACATTTTGCTCTCTTTCTCATCGTCTCCTGCTGACAACTGGTTCTATCAAACACTCTGTCGTTCCTCCTTTGAATCACTTCTTTTTCTTTATCATTTCAGCCTCCATCTTTTTCTCTTTCTGTCCCAGATATTCACACGAGAATGACCAGAAGATTTAAGACTGATAAGAAATCTGACTTACTTTCTCTTCACGCCCATAATATTTACTGTCCTCTTATCTCGAGGTCCGACCTTGAACCAACATGCAAACAATGCAGTGCGGGCCGAGCTAAAACCTTCTTACAATACCTCTGTGGTTGCTTTGAGAGAAACGAGGGATCGAGAGTAAAACAAACAAAGCACTCTCCCTCCTTTTTCTTTCTCTTTACCAACAGTATTCAAGCTTTGTTTACCCCGGCCGTGGTCTGTTTGATCGGTATTCTGCTTTCAACGAGCCGCTGCGAGCAAAGAAAAATGACACCAGGAAGGATCTACCTGTTGGTCCAGTTCAAACAAACGACAGAAAAGGTGCATTACAATCATTTGTTTTTGTGTCAGGCACACAGAAGTGGTGTCGAGGTGTAGAAAATTGCAAACAAATCTGGTCCGGTCATACCAAGCGATTCTTCCAAGTAAATCAAACACCAGTGCACCTCATTTTTACAAGAGGAAACTTTCCAGCTGGGTTGTCACACGGCTGGAAATCAGAGGCGTGGAGGTTATTCAAGGACAGGAAACTTTGTTTTGAAACTAGACCCCTCGCTGAGCTTCAAAAAATGTGTGAAACCTTTGATTTTCCCTCATGCTGCACACCTCAGAGTGTTAAAAGTTGCAAAAGTAAACATCACATGCTGGCAGTGATGGAGAGCCGTCTGAATTTTGATCGACTTCATCCTGAAAGACGTCACACAAAAAAAGACGGCCGCGAACCACATTTCTTTCTCCTCTTAGAGGCTGGTGGGCGACACAGAAGTGGTTCAGACAAACTTGGTTAATCCAGCTTTCACTGGATTTGAATTTTGACCTGAATCTAAGTTGAAGTTGATGCAACAAATTACAGCCTCATTTATTTAAGCCCAGGTCAAACCAGAAAGTGGGCACAGCAAAGTTCTTCTGTATCCTTCCAGACGTTACAACGAAGGAGCTGTAGCGACTCTCCAGCTCTACATTCCCTCAAATGTCAGCATTTCACGATCAACAGCGTTGAAAGTTTACCTGATTTCCTGTGATAATGCTGCAAAATTTTAATTGTCTGCAAGAAAAACTAACCAGTAAACTTTGGATGATATTCAAACAAACTGTGAATCTTCACTTGTAAACCGACGATGACAAGAAGTTCTCGGAAAACCTGAATTCTTATACACACATACTGAAGGGAAAAGGAAAGACAACATGACTGCCACAGTGGCCAGCAGCTTGGTTGGGTTAAGGCACCAGCACCACCTGGTTAGGTTTAGGAAAACACTGTGGATTGCCTTAAAATAAGGGTCGTAAAAAGGATTCTTAGATCAAGAAGAAACAACATTTCTCTGATTTTCTGAACTTGTTGTGTAAGCTAAACTAGTAAATAATCAATGAGGAGAAACTATAAAAACTAATCTAACTGTATCTTTGTTATTTTATGATGCAAATTTGCATTTAAGAACAGCAAATAAACATTTTCACAGTGACTCTGTGATGGATTGTTGTTGAGGTTCAACAGCACCAAAAAGCCAACATGCATGGGAAGTCTTTAAAGTGCTCAGAAAACGACAAACACAGAAATTTAAAGAGCTACCTGGCAGCTGATGAAGGTCATGTGAAACGATCAAAACCTCGAGAAGAACCGTGAAATTAACCCTCAGGTAAGAGGTCAAGAAAGAACTCTGAAACTCAACTAAAGCTTGGATGTTAATCAAAAAAAAAACAAATTATTATTTTATATTAGAAATAACATATATTTTGCAACAGATTTTGATTTAGGAGACGTCATAAAAATCCAGGTAATCAACACATTTTTCTTGGTAACCAATAAAGTTAAGATCAGCTGACCTGGTTCAAACTGAAAGTTGTAAAATAAACTTTCCTGCCAGATCAACAAGTTAACACTTAAACCTGAAAGTAACCATAAAACTATAAAGCTTCTTTTATCACCAAGCAACCAGTTAAACGCAGCTCAAAGTCTGCAACGGTATCATGTTGCGTTCAATGCCACAAGAATCGCAGTGAAACCCAAACACACCAAAACGCACGCTGTATATTATCAGAGCACGGTACCTGAAGGTGGCTCAGACAGACAGGAGCTCTGGACCGCCGACTCTGTGCTGTGAAGACCACAACAAATCAAGTCTGATTCCCTCCGGGTCCAAGTGAGTATGAACCGAAACGAGAGAGTAAGAGGGAGGAGAGAGGGAGGAGGGAGGGAGGGATGATGAACAGATTTTGTGGGCAGAGAATCAGAAAGAGGCGAAGACAAAAGAAGGGAGCGGTTGAGCAACAGTGAAGGAGAACAAAGCTCTCCGCGAGAAGAGGAAACCAGCATGTACGGGGATGCAAACACATGGAAAGGGAAGAAACATGGTGGGAAATATTGACACACAAATGCTCAGACACACACAGTCCGACCACTCCGACAGAGCAGACATCTGGCCCGGAGTGGATTATGGGTAATTAACTGCTCTTTAATGATTCCTGCTGAGCGAGGACTCTGTCAGGACAGCAGCACAGATTACTCTCTGATACACACAAAAAAGTGTGTGTGTGTGTGTGTGTGTGTGTGTGTGTGTGTGTGTGTGTTCATGCCTCGAGAGAGCAAGCCAGGGGAATAACTGAGATTACACCGTGATCCACCGCACACACACACACACATTCATTGGCCGACCACTACATCCTTAAAGCCATCCGAGGCCCTTAATCCTGCTTTTATGTGTGTGTGTGTGTGTGTGTGTGTGTGTGTGTGTGTGTGTGTGTGTGTGTGTGTGTGTGTGTGTGTGTGTGTGTGCGTGCGTGTGTGTGTTAACTTTCATCCCACAGGTATGAATCCACTTCCTGCACTTGTATGCAAATGTTTTATTCAAATATGAACCCGATGTGAGACTGCTTTCAAAGACGACTTGAATAATGAACAGCGTGTTCCAGTGTGTTCCAGTGATTGCAGTGTGTGTGGGTGAGTGTGAAACTGTGTGTGTTTCTGTGTGTGTGTGTGTGTTACAACTTAATCCTCAAGATTTCCCAGACTTGTCCTTCGGTCCAGTGACCCAAGGCCAAACTCTGACCATAATATCGACCCAAAAACCGGAGCAAAAACAGAAAAATTGAGGGATGAAGTGACTGAGGTAAGTCAGCAAGACACTGAGAAGACATTCATAAAGATGCTTCTATACATGGCTGAGTGGTTTGAACCATCTGTTAATACTCTAATTTTTGGATCACATATCAGGCTTACCAAGGTCATCTCTCTCTGTAGTCTTATTCTTGGTAGTCTTCTAGGGTCTAGGGTTACATTTGAACCGATTCAGTGCTGGAATTTCATACCCAGCGGTACCGTTTTTCAGGTGTAATAACACAAATGTAACATCAGTTGGAAAATAAGATGCAACACTGGTTGTCAAGCTGGTATTTCTTCAAAAAAGTATACTGTGAAGATTTTCAGTAATCTTGGTCATATATCTAAAGCTTTATGAAGGCAACAGGACTAGCTTGTTTTTCTTGGACTTGTTTCTGTTCCTTGGGCTTGCATGACCTCCATCCGTCAGCCTTAATCCAAAGCAGAGGAAGCAGCAGCTATGGTATCTGTTATATTGTTGTAGTTGTTGTTGTCGTCATCACTTTTGAAGAGCTTGCATACTATACGACTTGCTAGTTTTTGAAATGTAGTTGAACATCTCACATATTGTTCTAGTGCACCGAACAGCCTGTTGGTACAGAACTTGCAATGCCTGAGTACCTGAGTTTTGGCTAACGCTAGTAAAATGTCGTGTGCACTTTTGCTTTTATATTTTGTGTTTGACCAGGTGTTTCCTCAGGTTAGATATGTCGTGTAAGCTTTGTATTTTACCTTCAGATATTGCAGCAGAGTGTTGCCCTGTCTGACAGCGATTAGTTGCTGGGGTGACGTCTGAACAGTTTGATTTATTGTGAATTAGTACTACCAATATAACTGGGCTGGTACCCTTAAAAGTACCAGGTTTGGCACCCAAGCCAAGAGTCTACATCTTATGGAAGACATTTGAATATACACATGTAGGAACAAATGAGGAAATCCCACATTCGGTAAGAGAAGAAAAACAGGTAAAAGTGAAGAAACTGCGGCGGGTTGAATTCTCTCAGGAGCTGTATTCTCATGGGATCTCTGCCTCCACCAATTTCTACAAACCAAAGACATGGAAGAGCTGTACACTGTTGAAATCATCAACAATTCCCTGTAGTAGAACAAGCTATGTGACGTCCCCAGGCAGTGTGAGTCCTGCTCACTCAGGGCTCAAGAGAAAGCAAGAAACATTCGGAGATTAAGGACCGCCAAAGCACGACAAAGTGGCGAGTGTGAATGCTGGATGAGATAGACGCTCCCTCCCTGTGATTTTCAGTGCCGCCATATTGACTCAGCAAAGTGTCTCTGAGAATCTCCAAGACTTCTGACAGGAAGTATACACTTAGATATTCTTGTGAAGCTGTAACAGTCAGGACACCTTGCTAACAAGACTGGATGAAAAGTAGAGAGAATACTTTAACATTCTTAGATCCACCATCCATCCACCTGCTCCTGACGGGATAGGACAGGGTTGTTTTTTTTTTTTTATACCAACGCGATTGTCTATTCCAGTTCAATTCTTGTTTGATTCCCTTTTGATTCCTAATCAAAAGTAGTCACACCAACTGTAGCTTGAATGCTGGCTGCAGCAATAGTCATTCCTGCACTCTAAGTCCATGTTGAGTAGACCGATGTTTTCAGTTAATTGTTCCACTCGTACTTGAAATGATCGTTTTACAGAAAAACTACTAGGACTAATGTCGCTCTGGACTGACTCTTCCTCTCCGCCATTACTTCTAGTTTCCATAAGCGTAGAAGCATGAATTTGACGTCATCGTGTTGCATTGTGTCAGATTGATTAGCTCAGAGGCGTACGACTGGAACCTGTTCTTCGATTTCCATTCCATAGGGTAGATACATAAGGTACTCCAGACATCCATCTCCCCAGTAACATTTTCCAGCTCCTCCTTGGGGATCCTATGGTGTTCTTGTACCAGATGAGATAATGAATCTCTCTAGCGTGTTCAAAGTCTACCCCAGGGTCTCCTACACATTGGCAGTGGCCTGAAAACCTCCAAAGGAACCACGAAAGCATCCTGCTCAGACACTCAAACCACCTCAACAGATTCCTTTATGCTCTTACTCTTTATTTCCTTCAAAATGTAGCATATGAAATTGCTAATTTAAGCTTGTTTCCATTGCAGAAGAAGGTGCGAGTCAAACCTCAAACATTGGGGAAATTTCTTGGACAACTTGACGGGAATGATAATGTATTTATGTTTGTTTCAAGTAATAATTTATAGGAGGTGAAAGTTTTTTCATGTCAAGACAGATCTGGTGTTTGTGTCTCTTGTCACGTTCTAATTAATTCAACAACTGTTAGTTTTCAGCAACTCTCTCAATTCAGACGTTAAGACAAAAATATTCTCTCGGCTGTCGAAGCGACTTTGAATCAGTCCTCCATCCTGAGCTCGACGTGGTCAATCGTCCAATCTGCTCAATCTGACAGGGAGTTGTCACCTGCAGTCTTAAGCTTACATTAATGCCCGCCTGTAGGTACATTTGCATTAATACACGTGCACGCATGTGTGTGTGTGGGCGTATGTGCGTGGTAGAGGCTGTTAATCTGCTAATCCACCCCCCCCACAGGGCCAGATTACTGTTAAGAGTTTGATAAGAAAATGTGGGAGGCATTAAAATATATTAGCGTTCGTCTGCTCGCTACAGTCCTGCCTGGACAAACCCTTTATCTCAAGAGACAACGCGGCTTTTCACTGCGGGAATATTTAAACATTGTGATATTACATGAAATGCTGTGTTCTCATGTTTTGCAGGCATGGTTTAATAGCTTTTAGCTGACTAAAACTGGAGGTTTTTGGTTGTTTAATCCATGATTACGGACAGAAAACCCTTTAAAGTGTCTTAAATTTTTTTAATTCAGTGTTGGCCCACTAGAACTGTACTTCATCTCTCCAACCCTACATGGACAGGCCTTAAAAAGTGGGATTCCTACTTGATAATGTTAGATAAGTATGTGCTGCGTACACAATCTGTGTCTGATATCAGAGATGATTGGCCATGTAAGGAATGAGCAGCTGTCCATGTTCGACTGATAGCAGTGACTGTGAGCACAACATTCCCAGGCTCGTCCATCGGTTCAGCTACCCACGGCCAAATGCTGCAGAGTGTGTGATCTCAAACGCTGCAGCAGCACCTGAAAGACTCCAACATGACTGGATCAAACCAGGAAGTCAATCTGTGAAGGTAACGTCTAGAAACCAGGATCACTCTATAAATCAGAAAATACTGTCAACAGCCATATAATAAATTTTTCTGCATTTGGGTTTTGAATGATATACAAAGAAAAGCCTCTGTAAAAAACTAGGAATAACTGTGGGAGTTTTGTACATGTGGATGTTAATGATCTGGATTTCTGGGTCTTTGTATTTTCTCATATGTTAAAATATACAAAGGAGGCGTGTGAGTTAGCGTTAGCATCACGCAGCTTTAGCCAAACCCAACTGTTTATGTGCGGTCTGACAAAAGACCGCATAACATTACATAATTAAATTGATTAAAAAAAAAAACTTTTCTTTAGTGACTTTTAAGAGAAATTTGGAGCCTTTTTCTGCTGGAAATTGGAATAAAAACCCTTCAATTATTACCAGAAGTTAAAAAAAAAATTCAGCTGAGGGGTTACATAAGGAAATATCTGGCTCAGAACCCCGATCGAAGTTATATAACTCTGGTTTGGGACAGATAATGTGGTTGTGCTGATGGTGTGTGTGTGTGTGTGTGTGTGTGTGTGTGTGTGTGTGTGACGACTGTTGGGGAAAGATTTCAGTGGGGTGAGGAGGACCTCATGGGGCGAGGGAGATTTCTGATTTTATTCCAAATCTTTTCATCTTTCTGTCCCTTTCTTCCTCGTTCCATTTCTCACATTTAATCATCCTTTCACTCATTCTTGTCGTTTCTATTCCCTCCTTTTTTACACCCCTCTCTCATCCTCCTCTCGTCTGCCACCATCTTGATTCTATCCCTCTGTCTATTTTTTTATTCATCCATCCATCATCTGTGACATGCGATGTTAGCGTCCATCCAGAGAGAGGAACCAAAGGGAAAAAGGACGATAATGAGAAAGAAGACGCGTGAATTTAAAGCAGGATTAAGACTGTGGCGGTCTGGGAACAAACAAAACAAGACGGCAGGATGATGCAGAGAGCATAAAACTTTAAAAACAATAACTTCTCACTATCTCTGTGGTGTTCGCTTTGCGGCGCTCCCTCGTCTGCCTGAAGCAGAAACACCCTGAAGGCAACGCTGACGCAACAGCAGCTCCCGACATCTCAACACAGCGAGGAACCACTTTGTTTGCCTTCGCACTGAATTACACGGGATCAACCTACAGTACAACATTGGGTTTGAAAGAGCAGACAGCGGCTTGACAATGCTGCAGTTATCATTTTCTACAGCTGCTCGTTTCTACACCACAGCCAGCTTACTGTAGAGACAGAGAGCAAACATCAGAGGGGACGTAATGCACCAAAAACTAGAAAGTGGGGGTAGTAAAGCAATTCTTATTGTTCCTACACACATTTAAATAAACACTGGAGACCCAACAGAGAAAGATTAAAGTGGACATGTTGTGCTTTCCCTTATTTTCTACCATATACATTATATTAAAGTGTTGAATGTTCATGTTAAATGTGGCCAAAGTATAAATCAATGACATAAATGTAACAAGGGCTCTAATCAGGATCAGCTGGTTAGCTCAGTTAGCCGTGCAGTTAGCGGTCCTTTTAGCTGCCTCCCTCAGCTGTGGTCTAAAAACTCCTATGTTAAAGGTCCAAGCACTCCGAGTCAGTCGGCTAAACAGGACCATTTACGGTGGCTGCTAACTGAGCTAACTAGCTGCACGGCTAGCTGAGCTAACAAGACAAGCGACAAGTAAAGACGTCCGTCGATAAGGAAACTTTATAAATCACCAAGTGATTTTCACCAAAATCTGTGACAATAACTTATCCAGCGTTTTTACCTTGAGGTCATACTCAAGTAAAAGTATCTGATGTTATGCCAATAAATGTATTTATGTATCAAAAGTGCAAGTAAATGTAAATGATACACATATTTACATGTACGTATATATAATAGTATGCACTGATCGATTATTGGCCAGGCCTTTTCTCTGATGATTGGCATAAAGATGCACTCTTGTGGCTAACAAGTAACAAGCAACTTAGGTTATCAAATCAATGCAGTGAGCAGAAAGTAGAATAGTGGTCTAAAAATGTAGCGTAGTGGAAATGTACAGTAGCAGAAAATGGAAATACTCTTGATTAAATCTGCAGCAGAGTCCAAACAGAACATTTATTCATTCAGAGCAAACAGACAAATCATTTCCCCCCAGATCTATCATACAGGCTGCTAATGCAATTAGACATCTCTGCCTGGTGCGACTGCCGTCACGCTCAAACCAAATAACATCTCGACTGTCCAGATTGTCACCAATATGTTGGCAGACTGTTGGCCAGACAGACGCTTGACTCAGCATCTCAATCTGCATTTTCTGTTTACAAAAACAACACTGACTTCAGCTGGTAGTGTCACGTCGCTCACATGCTCTCTCTGGCTGTTATCAGCTCATCTCGTAAATATATGTGCAGCTCAAAACTGACAGACCTGCAGAACAAGTTCAACATCAGAATATGTATTCGGACCCACGCGAGCAGATGAACCCACAGATGACACTCCGCCTCCAGCCCCACATTGTTGTGCTGAGGGAGGATTAACGCTGCCCAGTGTTGTGGTATTTAGTTCTGCTCTATTATGCTCTTTAATTTCATTTGCCTCCTGCAGTTTTTGCCCCGCCGTCCCTTAATCAAATAATAATCAGCGTTGTTGGTTAGTGGTTAAACATTTAGCTCCCCTCAAAGCCGAGGAACAATACAAATACATCGGGAGAGCGCCGGAATCCATTCCGAGACGCGGTCGAGGCCAAGTCTGCGGTGGCGTCTGTACCGGGGTCGCTTTTGTTTATTTGAGAGATCTCGCAACATAGAAGGGGAAAAAAAGGGGGGGAGGAATCATGCCAGATGAATTATAAATATGGAGTGATGTTAAAATTTGTAGCTGGCAAAATGAAAACACTCCAAGAGCTGAGAGACAAATCAATACACGACTGGAAGTGAACATTTTTTTTTTTTTTTTTTTTTTTTTTTTCCATGAACATAATAATGATTCCAGGGTTACAACAACAAGCCTCTCACAAAGGATCTGAAGCTCATTCTGCAGGGAGACCTCAAACTGTTTGCTGCTGGTTGGAACTGGAATGCAGAAAATACAAAACGATTTTACAGTCAAACATTTATTTTTGAATTTATAGCTTGGTGTTAAGAGGCCTTTTTCTCCCAGTAGAGGAGGATTTAGTTCGGCACTTTTGGACGACCGGGGCAGAGCTTTGATGATGTTTGGGGATCAGATGAATATTTATGTTTCTGTTGGCCAAAATCTCTCGAGCAAATTGGGAGCATTAGTTTGGCATCCTCCCACAGCAAAAAAACTTAATCCTTCCTGTACAAGAAAATCACCAAATCTAAGCTGAGGCCCCCACCAGCTACCTCACATCAGCCGCAGGAACACTGTGAGCGATGACAACACATGATGTCATCGCTGCTGCTGGTTGATGACATCACCGCGGCTACAGCAGATGAGAAGCGTGGGAAACCACAGCACACTTGGCGTCAATTGTGTATAAGAGCATTCTGCTGCAATGAGTAATCCGACTGGGCTGCTCGAGGAGACTGAAGGCGAAATCTGCATCCAAGTCTGTAGGAGATTAAACGGATCCCGGTGAAGATGCTGCAACATAACAACTGTCAAAGAAATCCCAAGGGTTCGCAGCGCATGAAACAAAAAAGGACACCAAATTAAACCCTCGGTTGAAAACACCTGTTCGCCCATTCTTAGACTGACAACAGCCCCTCTGGGGAAAGCTCATCGAAGCAGCTGTGTTGAAGAGTGGAAAACTTTGGACCTGATCAAAGCCGATCCGAGTAACACTTGAGGATGTTAAGACCAGGTCAACAATCTTACAGACGCCAAAACAGAGAGAGAATATCCACCAATCGATGAGCAGCTACTCCAAAAACAGAGACGATACATAACTGCGTCACGTTCTTGGCAGGATCTTTATCGGACACAGAGGTTTTAACTCCATGGATGACCTATTTTAACATCTCTGTGAACTGTGGGATGCTGGAAGCTATTACAATGATGGTTAACAATGTGGCAAACTGCATGCTACTGGGTATTGTACAAGTAATGTGTGCTTGCATGTTTTGGATTGGTTAGTGCGGAGCATCAAGCCAGGATCCACATATCTGCTGGACCGCTGTGGTTTTATTTGTTGGGGCCTTTGCAGCAACGCTACGAGGAGTCTGGGATCTTTGACATAATGCTGCACATGGTCAGAACTTCAAGAAGCAACTAGAGGTCTTTTAAAAGACCCTCCACTGCTAAAAAATACTTTCTAATCGAGCTAATTTAGATCTGAAGACATTCATTTAGTCTCCAGTGTTGACCAAAAGTAGCGGCGATATGTACAACTACTGTATGATCTGTGAAGTTTCCACTGGCCAGCATTTTCAAACCCAGCCAATCAAAAAGCTGGCCCAGATTTCTTGTTTTTTTTTGTTTTTTTTCATGAGTTATACATTTTGAAAATGAATTACGCAGAGATCTGTGTAGGGCTGTGCAATTTAAAGATATTATATCGTTATCGTGACATCAAGACTATACATCGTCTTATATTTTGGATATCTTTAAATCTTAGAGATATCATAATGTTTTTTCCTGGTTTTAAAGGAGATATTACCATAAAGTGACGTAATTTTCTGAACTTACCTGACTGTTCAACTCGAGATATACCCAAAAATACTGCAATATAATTTTCAGGCCATATCTGCCCTGGGTCTGCCTGTTCAAACTATAGTGTATATTAGTGTTTCCCACACATAGACTTTATTTGGCAGGCCATTTTTTAATTCTTTCTACAGGCTGCTCACCCTGCTGCCATCTGGCAAAAGATACCTAAGTATCCGCTGCAATACCACCAGACTACACAGCAGCTTCACTCCCCAGGCCGTGAGACTCCTCAATACATCATTCTCAGCTCCATTTTCTCAAATAAATGTAGCAAAAAGGACTGTAACCTTATTTATGCTGTTGATCCATGAAAGCTTCTTGGAGCAACTGGTTGGCGAGATGCCACTCAATGACACGTTGGTTTTCGATCATTTCTATAGGCTAAATAATTAGCGACAAACTTCGTCCAAACATGGCTCACATTTCGGTAAAGGTGTGTTTATTCAGCGAATTTAAAGCTGATGGTGAAAGTCAACAGAGCAGACACATACAAGGAGAGAGAGGCTTAAGAAAGCAAGGAAAGCCAGTTTGTTTGGATTAAGCAGCAAACTTTTAAATCAGTTCTGGAGAGTGAGTCTCATTCTCAGGTCGTCATGCATCGCAAATTTGGGTTGGTGGCTCTGGTACGACGTAGACGGCACTCACAGGAAGATGGTCATTCGGTGGGAAAAAATAAAAAATAAAAAACCTGCATATTCATCCAAACATACTTTTTGGGAAATTTGGAAGTCCTGTTCAACCAGCAACCACAACAACCCATAACTGGATTATGCAAAATGGGGAAATGACAACACAACTGATCAAAGTTAAAGCTCAGAGGAAGCATCGCTGTGTTGAGTTTGACATTTAAATCCACCGAACGACTGTCATCAGATTTTGATTCACATGAACTTGTTGGACTTCGTTGGACAAGGTGACCTCATTTCCGAGACAAAACAGAAAATACACATAACTATTATCTTCCTTGCTAGATCCCTATGTCACTGATTGCTTCATACATACTAAAGAGCTTCGCAGGACTGAGGCAGATATCCTGAATATTGATGTGCATTAATGTAAAACACCCTCCCTGTTAAGTCCTGGTCCCTGGCTCCTCGGGCAGGGTGGGTGTACTCTGCACTCAGCTCTCACACATTCCTCCAGACCAGAGAAAATCAGCTAATCCCCGGAGAGCAGATAACCTAATACTGCTGGACACGGTGCAGTCAGACACCAGGGACAAGAAGTCCTCAACTGTACTCTGGAACTAAAGGAGATGAAGACTTCCAAAACACTGCACAGTCATTGTGCAGAACAGTGCCGCCATCCATGTTTTACAATTATTATGTTATTTCGGATTTACTTTATTAAAAGAAGCTGTAATTTCCTTGCATTAAAACATGTGTGACACCTTTTTGTCAGGGTGAATGTCTCAGTTTGGAATAACAAGCAAGTACTTATGAATACTTACAAAACTTTGCAGCTGAATAATGAAACTGCTGCAGGGAAAGCTGAAGGATAATTAGTAATTGTCAAACTCGTGAAGGAGTGTAGGGGGGTAGTATCGCAGAAATGAATGCTGCTACGAGTCTGAGAGTAATTTTCTGTCTCAATGAAGGTTTCTATTGGGGGAAAAATGAGTTTAGTCAGGGATGAAGCTTAATCCCTGGCTGTGAAATTGGCCTCTAATCTCTTTGGGAGGTACTGAGACACACCGATGGGACACAAATCTACACTTAAATAACAAAATACCTCCAAGAGCTGAGAAATGAAAGAATGGGGCGTCTTAGAGATCCAGCAGGCTAAATCACACGTTACGCGCAAGTGCCGTTGTAATTACGAGCTCAACATGTGACTTTTATCACGAGTTAACCCGGCACAGAAAAACACAGGACTACTAGAACCGCAGAGCTGTGGGAGGGAAACAGAAACAAAGCTCAGTGTGACATAAAAACTGTCAAGACGCCTGAAGAGTTTTACAAGGAAGGACAAGCCACGGCTTATTTTTGAGTCAGTGATACTGAGGGAGTAGTCAAGTGATGCGTAGTCCTGGCAAATAAAACATCATGGGACAAGTATAAAGAAAATCACGTGTCCTAGTTCTTTTACTTTCTTTGACTTTTGTGGATGCCGCAAACATTTCTACCGTAAAAACGAGATCCACCAATCAGAGATGAAGCTGTAACACTGCCACTGCTAGTGGGTAGTGTAATGTTGGATATAGGCCCACCATTGACTTTCAGTCGTGTAGCCTGCAGTAAGTCTATCTTGGACGTTTACAACATTATGACTAATAACATCCTTGATTCAGACGAGGAAGCTTTTAAAACTCTTAATAAAATCTAATTTTCTAAAATCAATAATCCCTTTAAAGCCCCTCGGGCTGTAGCACAGAACATACTGAGAAGCTTCTGTCTCTCTTTGTTGTATTGATAAACATTGATTCTGTCCTCTAGCAACAACTCACTCAAACAAAGACAGCAGACTTATCTGCACAATGCCTTTTCTTTAACCATTACAGCACAGACATTCCTAATTATTCTAGATTCTCCGTCTCAGCAACCGGTAGGTCTCATATGACTCGTCACACTGTACATCAGAAGGCTATGTATTACTTGTTGATGGCTCTCTGCAGTATCACCAGGGCGCCTTTATTCTTCTTCTCAGCGATTAAAGTGATTCTGATCCGGCAGTTTTGCTAGAGCAGAAAGAATTTCAACTTTGTCAAGGAAAACCAGAAAGACGAAACACTTTCCCCGAACTTTGAAACGATTCACAGAGACCGAGAGATCTGACACCGTTCTCCTGGGGGATTCTTGGTTTAGCTGCAAACAGCAGTCTTTTCACACAAGTAGACACACACACGCATTTAACACATAGGTTGTACTACCATGAAAGACGAGCTGAAAATGTGGAGCAGTGCGAGAAATACTGACAAAACTGTCTTTTGGATGGGTAAAGACACTGCACATAATCAAGATAGAGCCTTTAATTCTAACAATGTAGCGACAGAATTAAAGGAAGGATTGTTATATTACTTCTTCCCTGTTTTGCGCTCCACACACTTGACATCTCTGTTAAGATATACAGCCTTCGAGATATCTGCAAAATGTTAAAGATAAAAGTTGCCGAGGCAGCATCAGCAGGGGTTCATCAGTACAGCAGCTGAGGTTACTGTTCACCCCAGGACTCGTGATACAAACATCAAATTCTGCTCAAAATACAACGGTACTCGGAAAAAGACAGCCTGAGACACAGAATCTGCTACATTTCCATATGAATTCATCTCTGGTGTTCTCTGTTATTGACTGATGTAAGATAAGAATGTTTCGACGCCCAATATATGAAGGTTAAAAAATTCACTCTTGGAAAAAGTCTATATTTCATGTTTTATAGTTTGTTTGGAATAAAGATAAAAGAACAAAAAGAAACATGGGAAGATAGTGTGAGCAGTGACAGCTGTCAAGGTTCAGCAAAAATATAAATATCTCCCTCAATGTCTTGGAAATGCAGACACATAGGTAACAACTCTCTGTTAGGGTTGGGCATGTCGACCTGATCCTGATCCCACTCAAACTTGACTTGATCTCAGGCACAACCCAAATCTGGCCCTGATACGATTCCTGACCCTAAGTCCAACCTGAACCTGATTCAAGCTCAAGCCTAGCCTAATCCTAGCGCTTCGTGTCTGTGACTATGAGGTAGCCCCTAATGCAATCTCAAACTAGCTTAATCCTACCCCAACCTAAGTTTTACTGCATTATAATGCCTGGCCTGACTAGAGCTTGACTTGATCCTAGACTGACCCAAGCCCAACCCAAACCTCATACCTATCGGGACAAAAACCCAAACTAAGTTTTACCCCCATAAAATTCCAGATCAAACTTGTCCTCATCCTAGTTGGAAAACCCCCCAAAACCAAACCTGATTCAATCCCAACCAAACCTGCCTTGAAAAGTCTTTGCCTGATCCTAACCCAACCCAAGCCCCAAACCATATCCCACCCTAAAACTGATACCTGTCTCTTTTAACCATGATTTCTCTAACCATAACCAAGTGGTTCCCTACCTAAATTTAAATAGATATTAGTCATTTTCATAGCAATAGCAAGTCTTTTGCTGAGAAGTATTAGTCCTGCAACAAGACTATTTAAGGATAAAGTTGATGTATTACAGTAACATCAAGCTTACGCAAAAGCTAATGAATAAAGTGAGACAAACAGGAAGTAGGAAGATAAACAGAGAGAGAGTCTTCATGTTTATAGATTCCTCCACCCACCTGCCCACCTCCCTCCCTCACCTCCCTCACCCTCCTACCTGAGTGCAATCTGACCGTCCTGCAGAGAAACACAAAGAAAACCAAAAAGCTCAGCCAAAAACAGCTGGAAACAGAGAGAGGGGACAGTAAAATGCACCGTCTTTGCCTTCAGATAGCAAATGGAGGGAAAAGGGAGGAGACGAGGACAAGTGTTGGGGTGGGAGGGGAGTGATGGATTACTGTGTGTGTGTGTGTGTGTGTGTGTGTGTGTGTGTGTGTGTGTGTGTGTGTGTGTGTGTGTGTTTCCCTCTTTTTCTTCTGCATGGCTAACTCAAGCCAGACTTTCTCTGCTCGCCGCCCGGAGGATCAGGGATCCGAAGCGGGAGGACTTCTGCTCTATCCTGATGTTTCTCCCAACAAGCTCTGCCACTTTGTCTGGTTATCCTCGAATCACTCCTCTCTGACATTACTGAGTAACTGCTTCCGTCGTTTTGTCTCTTCGATCTTTCTTCTTTTCCGAAACTTTCTCTTCCTCGAGTCAAAACAAATCAAATTACATATTAGCAGCATGACAGCAAAGAGTAGCATAGCTCATGTTCTTCCAGACATCACAGCGGCCCAGTTCTGTCCCTGTTTTTAAATCGATGTCATCATCCTTATTTGATGCATGTGTCTCAATCTGAACTGTACAGTTCTGGTTAATATATTGACATAGATAGTGGGACAACTGGTGAATGTTGATATAAATCGAAATTTTGAGCAATCAGTGACACGGCTCGTTGTGACGGGCGACGTTGGTGGCGAGTTGCCTCTGTTTAGTGATTCAGAGAACTGTTTTTCTGTTATACAATGAGTCGTTATCGATGAAAAACTCAGTTTTCAGTTTCATTTATGCAACTACTAAAAGGTTAAGTATAACGAACCCTACACAAATTGATAATTCACTTTTAAAAAATGCTCTATATACAGCAAGCATGGTCCTATTGTCTTCTGTTACTGTAAACGCAAATATTTTCAGTTGGCTCCTCTACCCAAATGTCAAACTCTGCTGATGGGTTTATTATAACTTTGATGTTCTTTTTATGGATCATTCAACAGATTATAACTGAGCCAACAGCTGACCTAGATTATTTACATTTCTTAATATGGAGGGAGGGGTGCTCATCATCTGTTTAAGTACCGGAGCACACCTTGGACATGCAAGGTAACTGTTACATTAGGGTTCGTTTGGAAGGTCATGTAACCGTTCTTACGGTGGCAAGTTTACATACTGAGGCTGAATAACTAAGGAAAGGATGGTAGGTCAAAGTTAAAGCAGGAAGTGGATCTGTAGACTGTGATGGATGTTTACAATAGACAGTTTGGCTAATTATTGCAGTTTGTCTTCACTCTGTCTTGCTTCTAATTTTGGTGAAACTGGGTTTTTCCTCGTCCTGCTGACAATCTACTGCAATATTTTAGTGTCATCAGCATCTGAGGTAACTCTTGATTTAGTGTTTTCACCTCTGCTGTCACTCACCCACTCATGGATTCATCATCCGCTTTCTGTTTTGCTCTCATTTTGGGCCATATGAATACGAGCAGGTGCATCGTCCTCGACTTCAGACGAGCACACTGATCCACACACAGTCAGTGTTTCTGCTGAGAATAATGACTTCCCTCGTGCCTTCCTCTCTTTTAATCTTCCACTCTTCTCTTTTGTCTCAGTCCCCTCTCTCTCTCTCTCTCTCTCACTCTCTCTCTCTCCATCTTCATCACTTCTCATTTGTCTTTTTCTGAAACTAAATGAGGCAACTGATTACATTTTTCATTACTGACACTTTTAAGAGGGGTTATTCAGGGTACGGCACGTGTACTTGCGACATCCATGTTGAAAAATCATCTTGTATTATTAAAATTCGATAAATTTATTTAAAATAATTTTTAGGTCTGAACTCGATCAAACCTGATTATATGGAGACTAGTTTTATTTTCGCGTGTTTGAGGACACTTTTACGACAGCAGCTTCACTCCTGCATGAGCAGACGGTCAGCAAAGTACAAAAAGAAGCTGGGATTCCTTCGAGTGCCGAAAAATAATTAATTCTTTTCTACTTTTTTCCATTCCTTTTCATTTTCTTTTTCTAATTTCCTCTCAATCTCTCCGTCTCTGTCCTCTGGGTATTTCTATCTCTCCGTCTTTCCTTTTGCAAGCTCAGACGAGTTCTCACAGTCTCCCCCTCCAAAATAAGGGTCAAATAACACCCCACCTGGTTTAATAAGATGCCCTTAAAAGAAAAAAATATACCAGTTCTGTCTCTCTCTCTCTCTCTCTCTGTGTCGCAGGAGCTATTTCCTGACAATATTGTGAGCGGATTAAGGGAGGTTGGAGGTGATGGAGGGAGGGGGTAGTTAAAAAAGAGAGAGGAAGAAATAGGAGGAGGAGGAGGAGGAGCGAGGGCCTCTTTAGAATAAATAAGTCCAGCGTCTTTAAATCCTTCTTTAACTTCAAACTCTCAGTTACTGGAGCTGCTTTTGACAAGAAAGGAGAAAACGGCTGCATCGTTCTCACATTTACGTACATGCGCACACACGCAGCTTCCTCATCCTTATTTCACTCTGCGTCTGCAAAAAAAAAAAAAAAAGGCCAGAAAGGAACACTTCAAGATGTGGATGAAGGGGAGGAGAACGATTACAGACAGATTTAGTCAGTTCACAGGAGGCGTTTTTGTGAAATCTGTCATGACAAAAAACGGCGATTTCATATCCAATCAATCGCCGGATTCTTGGCGCGACCGTGAATCTGTGCGGTGACTCCTCTCTGTGTCACAGGACACGAGCCCAGACCTCCCCGCCGCCAGAAGACACAAAGAAGGGCTGTAGAAAATGAGATCTGACATGTTTTAAGTAGAAACAGATGAGAGCTGGAGAAAGGGGGGTGGATGGGAGGCAGAGGGAGATGCAAGCTAACAGGCCTTTATAGCAGCTTCTGTATGTTCGTTTGGTTCAGACGTGACCGGAGGCGAGGAATAACGGGGAGATGGAGGCAGAGGGAGGCTGTTTGTTTTCTCCTCGGCATGGAGAGAGCATTACATGTGTCTGTGCAGTCCAAATGTTGCATCTGGACACGAGGAGTACTTGTTGTTTTTCACGTTTCTCTCACGGCTGCTCATCTCAACCAGTAAAAAACTAACAATTAGATGAAATTTAAAATGTCTGTACCACAAAAATCTGGGTAAAAATGTAGATTTCTGTGTTGCAGAGCAGCTCATTAACACTTCGCTCTGCATTGTTTCCTTTGCTTTTGTATAACCGGCAGCATTTTTCTGCAGCAAAAACAGCATTCACACGGGAGTTTTCTGCAGTGTGAGTGCTGCATGTTTAAACGCTGACATTAAACTAGCCTGACTTTGTATGGTGAAGCATCTGAAGGAGGATAAATAGTTGTTTTTTTAATATTTATCTCATGGCCGCTTGAACAGATGAAATGATTCTTTGAACACAAGAATCTAGTTTCCATTTGAGGCACTGCTGTTTATTCACTTGTCAAGCAGCTAATTAACAACCTCCTCCGCATTGTTTCCTTTATTTTTTTTTTTTTTGTAACCGGCAGCATTTTCTGCACCAGTACTCTCGCATTCCGACCTTGTTTTCAGTAAAACTGTGACGTTTAGCATCTTCTTGCAGCATTTATAGTTTATATATATATATATATATATATATATATATATATATATATATATATATATATATATATATATATACTTCCAGTTTCATCCATCCCGCCGTCACATTTCTCATCCCTCTGGTTTAACTCCAACTTCACATCTTTCATCTTACTCTATTTTGTTTTTAATTTAAAGCGTTACGGCTTCGTCTCCTGCTGGGAGCGTCTAATAACTCCCCTCCCCTCCTCTCTTTCTATCTCCCTCTCTAAGCCACGGCCCTCTCTCCCTCCTTCATCGTTATCCTCCTCTCCCTCTGAACACTTTGGCTGCCTGCAGGACACAAACACACACACATACAGTGAGAAAGTTACGTATAAACACTCACACACACACACACTCCTGACTCTGTCGCTGTGTTATGATCCTCCATCAGACTGCAGATAATGAAGCCAGAGAGCAGCCGGACTGTCATCCCTAAAAAGGAGTGGAAAGATGGAAGGAGGCGACTCACTTTTCTGTTTGTATCTCGGCTTCATCTCTGCTTTTCCCTCCTTCACATCGCCAGCTTCGCTCGTACCATCATGTTCTTTGGCCACAATTAAAAAAGAGAGCGACGCCGAACCAGAGAAAATCTACAACTCTTGGCTTTCCAGAGACTTTCTTTGCTATTTTAGAGAGTTAAAGTGTCAGTTTGAGTCTCCGGTGACTCAGAGAGGAAATTGGACCTCTTACCCTGATTCTGCATTCAGCAAAGCAATCATCAAGTCATTTCCTCCGAGGCAGAGAGATTGAAGGGGAACTCAGCCAGAGTGAGTTTGGAGGAGGGAAGCCGGACACAGAAGTCAGGGAACGATCAATAGCCAATCAGGTTTTAAAGTTTAGAACTGCCTGATTAAGGACCGATTGATCCAGTGACTGTCTGGGCAACAAGCCCTCTGAGTTTAATGACAAAATGCCCGCTGGAGCGACACATTTCTGATCTGTCGCCACAAAACAGGTTAGTTAACGTCCAAAACACATCGCCATGTGTTTTGGACACAGTGGAAAGGACGTGTGACACTGGAGAACAGTCAAGAATTGCATGTTAGGTTTGAGAATATCAAGGGTGGAGCACATCTTGAAAAACATGTAAATCGAAAAGATGAGGATGTCACAAATGTCTCTCTTCATGTTCCCGGTAGGTGGTGCAAAAGATGAGAGCAGCTTGTGTTTGAGTTACGTGAGCGCCAAAAATCACACATCTGTGGGGGTCTCGACACATTATCAACAGCCATTATTTTAATAACAATAATTCCATATTCATGCTAATGGAAATATACCAGACTCCCTTACAAATCCTGGGATTTTAAGAGTTGTAAGAAGATGAGGAGGAACTGAACAAACTTTGTGAAATGTCTATGGAATATTTTAAATAATTGATGCTTTCTTGTAAAATCTGCATTAAATTCAAAACATTTATACGTTTCTGTCCTTGTAGAAAGTGTCAGTTTGTTACAGCATCGCTTGTAAAAGCCTGCCTGTCACGACGGCTGTGTGAACACACTGTTTCAACTTATTTCACCATTTACACCAAATGTATTGAATAATATAACCTACTGATACTAAACATGTCAAATGTTTACAAATCCAGGAAACAGCAACTCACAGATAAACTTCTTTGAAAGTGGAAAAAGTCACCAGACTCCCTTAAAAAAACACTCAATTTTGAGATTTGCTGCTTTAGGAGAAACTGTGCACAATTCAAGAAACACTTTCTATGCAAAGTCTGAAATATCTATGTCTTCTCGTTCATTCGGCATCCATTTCACCTGAAAATATTTCTTTCTATATGTGAAAATTTTTGCATATGCAACCGGGAAGTGAGATTATTAGGAGCCCAAATCTGACGGCCAGGCAGACAGTCACATGTTACGTTCAGCGGGGACTCTTGTCAAACATGTCAAATTTTACGGGGAGGATTAGACGATGTAGAGAGACGTTATGGCGAAAAAGGAGTTCATCATCAACGGCATCCAATGGGAAGTCAGAATATTCACCATACGCCATCGACAAAGCCCTAAAGTGGAAGTAACACCACCATCACATTCTCTCTTTTTTGTGTGTGTTTTATACAACTTCTCTGGAATCAGATGGGAGAATTGAACCCACAACCACCCCGACAGTGTTGCTCTGCAGTCACAAACTCTCTGTGTTTGCCTTCCGTCTTGAACCGAAAACATTCAGATTCTGCTTCGCAAGCCAAAAAGAACTGATTTTAAAATATATATCAAACGCTGAGACGAGAGCCGGCTTCAAAGTGCAGCGCAGGGGATGATGGAGGAGAAGAAGAAGTGACGTGATGAGTCAGAAGTAAACACACACACACACACACACACACACACACACACACACACACACACACTGATGGAGAGGCTGTGGAGGCCAACAGCTGGGCTCTACTGCCCCCTTGTGGCCAAGACCGGAACTGAAACTCTGCTTGACCCAGAATATTGTACTTTCTTTTTTTTTATTACACCAAAATGTTGACATATTTGTATCTTCTGTTGCCTCTACATTATGTTTTATAAGCTGAGAGATTAATCAAAATTATTTTAATGGTCACAGGAGATTGTGTATATTGAAAATGAGTTGCAGAATATGTAAAAGCTGAAGATGAAATGTTGATTTGACTGAGATTGTTGAGGCGTGTTTGGTCCTTCACGTATGGAGGACCATAACTACCAAAATTTAGAAAATGAATTTAAAAAAATCAATGACTCAATAAATACATTAAAAGGCCGGTAAATTAACAATAAATAAATAAAAAATAAAATTGATTTAAATAAATGAAGGCATTACTGAAATTGATTTATTGTGACATGATTTACATTTGTTTTAACTTGCTGTTTTTTTATTGACTTTGTATTAATTCTCCCATTTATTTACCTTTCCATTAGCATTATTAACTATTTAATTACACAAATTCACATTTCTATATCTCCTTTTCACATTTCTGCTTCACAATATGGAAGACCAAATCTGCCAAAATAAATAAATTAAAAAACTTATTGATATTTCATTAAATTCACCAAAAATATTAAATATAGATATTGTCATTTATTAATCTGATTTAATTTGATATACATTAATATTTCTGATTTAATTTGCTCCAGTATTGTATTAGTATTAGTTCCCATTTCAATTTCTATTTTATTAATCTATTGTTTTCTCTTTTGTCCACACCTATTTATTTTTGCAAACTTAAACCTTTTTGTATACGATAATTGCTATATTGTTTAAATCTGCTTCTGTATTTATTAGCTTTTAATTAATTCCCCCATTTTTACCTACTTACCCTGTTAACTTAACAGTTAATTCATTGACTTTTTAATCATTATGTATTTATTGTTTTCGCTTTGCATTCCTCCCATTCATTACAACAAACATTTATATTTGTGTATTTTCTTCATCATTTCTTTACGTCGTTCTGCTTCATTCTACTCGATTTTGGCCGCTTCCATTTTCCGTAAAGGCGGAGAGACGTTTCTTGTTTCATGTGTTATCATCTCACCCAGAACAGCACAAAGTCACATTAATATGTTTTGCCAGATGAAGTGTTTTCATGAGACGAGCGGTCAGATGTTCAGTATCATGAAGTCCATCTGAACTTACTTGAAACCAGAATCTGTGTGAGTCACGCACACACAGAGAATCAAACTCGATAACTTAAGTAGAGTTTAATTAATCGCTGAACAAACTGAGCATTAATAAGTGCTGATGAGGAGCATTCAAAATGTGCTTTGAGAGAAATTTTGAATTATTAATTCATGTTTTCAGAGACTCTCGGTGAAAAAGGAAACAAACATCAGTGGAGATAAAATCACTTCTCGTGTTAGCCGACAGTTTTATGGGTTCATTTCTTACATTTTACACTGAGACTTTTCAGAGTAGAAATAGTGAAACAATATGTTCTTCAACTTTAAACTGTTTATAATTATTCTAAGGGATTATCACAAAATATTTAAGACAGAATACAAAGTTTTCCGAAGCCTAAACACATTTTCTATATAATGAAGCTGAGCATTTATTTTGTATTGATGTTTATGCGAGGTTTTATACTGTTTTTCTGTTAATTTGTGCGATTTTTCTTTCATTTTTGCTCTTTTGTTTTGAGTTTTTCTTGACTCAACGTTTGTGTTCCTTCCATCGTGAGGATTTCCCTCCAGATGTCGGTGCTACAACAGATCTGTTAGATCTGACGATGTCTGTTTATGAAGAATATTTCTGATTTATCGTCGTTGTTTGAGCCCGACGAGTCTCCTGCTCTGACAGCAGGGTCGAGCTTCTCCGACTGAACAACATTCATCAATCAACACATATTATTTTTCAAGCAAGCTGCGAATAAAAGCTCATTTCCTGGATTAAAAAAACAACTTTCTTTTTCCTGACTTGATGCCAACATCTCTCTGCCTCTGGATTCATGAGCTGTGTGGCTCATTTCTTAACAATGCACACATTTAAAAGCCCACACTTTAAGGACATTAATGATTTATGGAAGGGAATTATAATAACTATTAAAAAAGAAATTGCTCGCAGGCAGGAAACACTTTAACTTTTCACACACACTACTTTATATGTATCAGCACTACTTCAAATGTTTTCTTTAATTAAACCAGACTTCACAGTTTGGCAAAGTCGTCCTGCGAATAAATCTGAAGGTGAAGACACAAACAGTGGATTACTTCCTCCGGGTTCAGGTTAAGTTAAGTTGAGAAAGTCGAGTTTAGACTTTCAGTTTTGTTCTCTAAGTGGTGTTCTGCGTTGCGATACATCAACTCAGGAAGTTCAACACAATTTGAGATCAAATCTTAAAGGGGTCACAGCTAATACTGACACTATCAATGCAAGAATAAATAAGCTGTTCTCAGGGGGAAATAAGAACACTGTTTTAGGCTAGAAAGGTGGCAGAGTCCGCCACATGTAAACAAAGTTAAACAGTATGAGATTGTGTTGTGTGTTTGTTTATTCAGTCATGGACACAAAGAGAGTCCCAAAAACTACATAATGCTCCTTTAAATGCTCTATAATAACTCAAAGAATATAATATATTTATGACCTTTCTTGTTCTATACTGTTTATAGATTTTGTGAATCATGTTGATTTTCTTTATTTCTGTCCAGTCTTGCTGCTCAAATCCACAGATTCTCTTACTGGAGCTCTGCAGTCAGGGTGTGTTTATGGATACTGACAGAGTAGGTCACGCTGGTTCTGCGCCTGTGTTTGTTAGGAAAAGACCCGAACCACCATCTTTCCTCGATCATCACATTTTAAACAAAGCAAAAGGACACAAACTCTGTCCTCAACTGTCAAATCCATGTGATTCGTTCCCCAACACCCTCTCGGCGACCTCCGAGCGGTCTCGTTTTCTCCACATATGCCACCTGACTCGGCGCCGATAATCTCGCGGGCCCTGATTCTTTGGGTTTTTTCGGTGACATAAAGACGAGCCTCTCTCGGCTTCACGCTGCAGCTGGACGGAGCGAGGGATGACAGACAGAGAGAGAGAGAGATACACTTTAAATCATTTGCATGTGAAATAGACTGGCACTTAGATCAAAACCTCGAGCTGGAAGAGGCGCACACACACACACACACACACACAGGCTCGTCAGTGTGTGTGTGTGTGTGTGTGTGTGTGTGTGGTGACAGCGGCGGCCCTGTGTGAGCAGACGAGCATGTGAGGCTGATTACAGAGTATTTACTGCTGAGTCCGTCTAGACAGAAACAGAGAGGGAGTGACGACGGAGACGAGACAATAAGGACATAAATAAAGAGGACGGGGGAGCGAGAGAGGGAGAGATACCTGAAGGAAGATGGAAGGGAAGACAGAAAGTGTGAGAGAGACGTAAATAAAATGGACAGCATCAGTGTAACACAATGTGTGTGGTTGCTCGCCGTCTTATCGAGAGATAACTTGCAAAACTAAAAGATTGGCGCCACTTTTCCTCCTAGCCGAGCTGCAGCCATTAGCTAATTAGCTGATCTTAGACTGAAAACCAGTGGAAACAGCCACAGCAACTAATTAACTAACTTAATTGAAAGTGTCACATCTTTTTTTATCCAGTTTTATATTGCAAAGACTTTTGCTGAAGAAAGAGAGGTTAAGAGCGAGGATAGTAAAGTGCCAATGACCGACGGGAGGAGAGCTCAGAGATTATTGGGATTTATCTTCACTCCTGTTTATCAACCTGACTGCAGCAGTGATCCGCAGAGGTGTTTATGTTCTGTAATGTCGACAGCTGTCTGGAGCTGGAGGGGAAATGTGCTTTATGATTGTAACGTTACAGAGAGGAGAGGGGAAAGCAAAGAGAGAACCAGAGGCTCTGGTGAGTGCTCAGTTCAGTCAGAGTCGCCCTGAATTCAGACAGTGGACACAACTTTAGTGCAGCTGTTGCTCGCTAGCTTCCAGCTAATGTACAGTAAAATAATCTGGCTGTTTGAGGGACATTCTGGTGAATGCAAGTAAACAAAATATATTGTTTATTGTGTCTCAAGAGTCAATTCCCCACAGCTGGAGAAGTGAACGGACTCAGTAACAGTCCTGCCGACGCAAAACAGATCGAGGTTCATCAATCACAGGTTGTGATTCCAGCTTGTTGTGCTGCCACAACAATCCACTACCACTACACTAATACACTACAGACTTGTATGTGGCTTCTAGCGCATCCACTCTGAAGTTTTTAGCTTGAGACGCCTGTGAAAAAAAAGAAATGATTTGCACAAATGAAACATAGACGAACTTGGAAAAACTTTCTTTGGACGTTAAACCTTGAACGACCTCGACTGTGAGTAGAGTTTGTGCCAGAAAACTGCAGCACATCAACATCGGACAAGTCTGTCATTGTCATACAGGCTGGAAGCATGAATCACACACACACACACACACACACACACACACACACACACACACACACACACACACACACACACACACACACACACACACACACACTCATGATGGGCAGCATTCCCAAAGACCTGTCTTGTTCGCCACATTTGGGTTTAATACCACACACACACACGCACACACACCCTCATGACACTTTAAAAATCTGTTTTGACATTATAACAGGAAGTGAAGTTTTGTGCACACACACATTTCTCACACTGGAGCGCTCACTTGAAATCTGTACTGGTGGCCTGAAGCAGTTACCTTATATGGACACACACACACACACACACACACACACACACACACACACACACTAATAGAGAGGCTGATGAATGATGCATTCCTCCACAGAGGGCATCGTACTACAGTAACACTCTTTCTTTTTCCTTCGCCCACTCACCAATTCATCTCCTTCCCTCTCTCTTTTTCATCTTTATCTTATAAAATCTTCCTCCTCAGTCCACCTTCACTAATTCTCCTCTTTTCCTACGCTCCCCAGCCCTCTCTCTCCAAATTTTCTCCACTGTTTTTCCCGTCTTTTCGCCACTCATCTATTCTCCCCCCGTCTACCCTCCGTCCTCTCTCAGCCCCGTCGGTCACAAACTGTTTTCTGTCATCGCTTGACAATCTCCAGAACGAGACGGAGAGGGAGGGACGACGGGGGGGAAACAAGACGCTGCCAACACAAGAGAGCTGTGATGGAGGAGGACGAGCACGAGGAGGGTGACGGTTTGACGAACAAGACGAATCTGACAGCTGAGAGGACAAAAAAATAAAACACTACTGAGGGTAAAAAACCCCAGAAGAGGAACTTTAAGACACGATGAGAAAACTGTAAACTCTTCACACTTTGTCTCCAAACAGGCCGACTGCATGTCAACAACATCTGATTAACATCTAGTGGACGAGGACAAGATAATGATGTCATAGGACATTCTCCAGGAACTGGCTGCTTTTTTTCTGAATTTGTGCAAGTTTATACATTTCTAATCACGTCTTCCTGAACCGGTAACACAAATCTAAAATAACTGCAAACCACCAATCGGTATGAACCAGATACGAAGACTTTTCTCTGTGATCCTATGCAGTTAATGGACCAGAAGGACGCCGAAATGAGAAAATCATAATGCCGACTTGTAAAAAGCCTGAATTCATGCTTCATCAGGTCTGTCGACCAGACGACAAGCAAACAACTTTTAAAAAGCTTGTTTTCTGAATGGAGTTTGGATCAATCGGAGATATGCTGTGCTGAGACATATTTCCCAAACTTACCATTCAGTCCTACTTTCTCAATACGAGTAGATGTGTTATCATGCAGCTATTATCATCTCTTCCATTATTGTTCGTGAATGTGCAGATATTAGCGACTTGTCATGATGTCAGCGTGAACGTCGGTGCCGATAGACTTTCGTGACATTCAGTTTCACTTGAGTATTTTCAGCTCAGGCAAATGCTTTATTTTGATGGTTGTTGTTAATCGTTCTACATGAGCAACAACATGCTTCCTCCTTCCTTTGGGTGACTTTTGAAAATGATGTCTGATAATCCAGTTAGACGAGACGAGATGTTCACACTTAACGCTTCTGCAAACCACAGCATTCATGTTGGAAGGTGGATGGTGACAATGATTCTGCATTTTAGGTGTGAAACTCGAGGCCTGGCTACTGTTTCTAGCTAGCTGTTACCCACAGAAGCCCAACAGATTCACACATACAGGAGCTCCCCATAAAGGGAACTTCCTCATTTACAGAGTTGGTTGGTGTACACGGAAAACTGCCAATTTCATGGTGATAATCATAGACATAATCATAGACATATATGGTAAAACTGCCGTTTGCAGGATTCTCATTGGCTGTTCATCTATTTTAACAATACCGTTGATACTGATGCAGCAGCATTTACAGAGCAGAAGCCGGCTGAGCAAAGCAGGTGAGAAAACATCATGACTTAAGAGTTTAATTACATTATTAGAATGTTTTCTGTCTGTTTTGTGACTTTATTGACTTTATCTTTCTGATACAGCACTGACTTTAAGTAAGTACAATGAATTTAACTTTATTAAGCACGTTTCTAGATCCGATCCGGATGTTTCAGATGTTTTCTCGCTGATTTTAAACTTTGGCTTCGTGTTTTCAACAAACACAGACGTCCTTAGATATGTGTGAGAAGACAGTGAAAAGTAAAGTTCACAGATTTTCAGTTCTCTAAAATGTTATGTGACGTTCATCAATCACATTCCAGGAAAAAACATGATGTTGCACTCGGTTGATGTCAATCAAATGCTGCATGTTCACAGTGGCGAAATGTACAAAGGAGATTTACTCAAGTACTGTGCTTAAGTACACCTTTGAGGTACTTGTACTTTACTTCAGTATTTCCATTTTCTGTTACTTTGTACTTACACTACATTTTGGAGGCAATAATGTAACTTTTTACTCCCCTACATGAAATTGATTATTTTAATTCCTAGTTACTTTGCAGATTAACTGCTGCATTACAGACAAAGTGCATTTTAAAGATAATCTATTTTGTTAGCAATTGGATAAAAAAAAAAGTTTAAACATACATACATATAAATATACGTATGATTTTTACTTCTGATGTCAAAATACATTTACTGCCAGAAAAGTACTTCTAATTCTTTCATATCAGATACTTTTACTCAAGTACTATTTGTGTGGGTGATTTTTTTACTTGCACCAGTAAATGATAATTTAATTTAATATTATTACTTTCACTGAAGGATGACTTCTCATTACTTCATACAACAATGTATGTTCGGCATGTGACCCCTTACTTTCTGATGTTCTTGATATTTTTTTGGAAAACACATCAAAGTTCTCCAAAACTCTCATTTGTGTCTTTCCTCATCATCTCTAGACAAGATGAACGCCGTTCTCCTGATCACCATCACAGTCACTGTTGCCCTTGTTTATGGGCACAACACACGTCCTTGTCAACCAACACGTGAAGGCAACAATGCAAAGACAAAATTTGTGGAGAGACACATCATCCTTGAGAAGGAGACATTTGACAGATCATCAGAGACTGAATGGAGAAAGTGAGTGAAATGGTTTCATTGTGAAACTGGTCACCAGTTAGATGGAGATAACGTGATACTTTTACAGTCTTGGTTAACTTTTGTTTCTACCGTGTCAGCCAAGTGACCAGCCTCTCTGACTGACTGATTTCATATCAATTCAAATTAAACACTGTTGCTGATGCACTCGTATGCTCTAATATCACACTTTTGGCTGACCTGCAGATTTTAAACTGCAAAGTTACTCCAAACTTAGTTGAACATTATCAATGCTGTGCTTATTTTACAGCTACCTATCAGAAAAGAATCTCTGCAGAAGACCTTCTCAGACCTTCATGGAGGAGAGAAAATACAAAAATGTCGGGAGAATCTGTAACGGCCGTGGCCGGCAACTGCCTCCTGGTCGCTCTAACTTATGCATCAGTGACTCACGCATAAGGGTATATCATGTCTACGTAGGCTGGGACTGCGAAGTTGTACAACTTGAGACATATCGCCAATATGTGATTGTGGCTTGTGATATAGTTGAAAACCAGTGCCTACCTGTCCATTATGAGCCATACAAAGGGCAATATCCAAGAGCCACCAATCGTGTCTGCAGACCTTTAAGGTCCTCAAGGGTTGGTCAACGTTGGACTCCTTTTGTCTGACTAATACTTTTGTCATACTTAGCTAAATGAAGATGTTTCGCTTACATAATTAATATTGGCATGTGGTTTTGTTCTTTGTCTCTGTTACATTTTTTAACCCATTGCTGCAATATTTGACGAACATGAAATTAGCCCGATTTTTTTTAAAAAAAGCTGAGTCGCCAGAGGAAAATGTTGGCATATTAAACTGGAATAAATAAGTAAGTAACAACACAGTAAGTAATGTGCATGTGCAACTCTCACCAAAGATTGAAAAGAGATGAGATGTCTCACTCTGTAGCTTAAACGGAGCTTTCAAGAATTTGAAATATTTTTTGAAAATTAAAGTATATAAACTTATTCTACTACGACCAAAATAAAAGTATGAACCTGAACATTAGCATCATATGATCCCTTTAAAATCTTTAGGAAACTGATTACCTCAAAATTACCATGTTGACTGGACTACAAAATGTTGTTTAAACTTTTTAGCTCGCACAACTTAAATATAATATTCTAGAGTTGCAACATGAAGAAATGTTTTCAACATATCTGTGGTTTGCAGAAATATGAACATGTGCAGTTTGATTTGATTAAAATAAACATGTTTCGGGTGTTTCATTTCCTCTAAATCACACATTGCAGACAACTATGAGCTACACTGGGTGATGACAGTGCAGTTTGGGGATGATGTAATAGATTATTGATTACGGTTGAGATTTATATTGCCAGCTAAAGCTTCTATACAGCCTCTAACAACTGTGTGCTAAGCTTTCTTGAACATCACCTGTCTATATTCACTTGATTGCAATACAAAAAACATTGTAATTGTCCTTTACTAAGAAATTTTGTGCAGCTGTGCTCTCATCCTGTTCATTTCGCTATTTATGTTGTCTAATAAATTGCTTTAAACTAATAAATCAATATTTTTGAAGCATTGAATCAAGAGGGTGTGCATTTTATTGTTATTCACATAAAAATATGTTGTTTGGCTCTTTTTATGTACAACAGAGAAAATCGTAACAAGCGCTGTTGTGCATCTAAAATAACATTTTAACGAAAAATACTGAAATGTCGGTGGAGGTTGTACTGTCTTAACTTCAGCTTTTGGAGCCAAATCTTGGTCAGTATGATATTACCTCTTGGATTATATTGTAAATGTTGATTTTGTTGGCACTGAGACGCCTTTTCTTAAAATAAGACAGTGTTAGTAGTAATCAGCGGGTTCATAAGCAGTTCAGTGTTTCACAAACCATGAGGAAGCATCTCATCCCTCGACATATCTTAAAACTTATCTCCACGGTGTAAATATCCATAAAGGATCTTTGTCTCTGTGCTGGAAAATCTAGATCTAAATCTCCACAGCCTGTAATGAAAATGGAGACAAGTAAACCTCAGCAGACCTCTGCGTGGAGAAAATGCACTGAAGTACAGCTGCCGGAGGTGAACGGGAGTTCAGGGGAAGACTCTCTGAAATTAAGGAAATCTGCTGAATCGAGTGAAAGCCAGCTGAGGGAAACACTTTAATTAACACGAAGAGTGTTTCTCCGTCTGCTGAACAACAGACTGAGGACTGTTGATATCTGGGCCAGCAGCTGCCTGCAGGCCGGAGACGCAGGATTGGGAAGTTGCCGGTTTGCCAGGTGGGAAATATGAACGTGGAAAGATGCTGTTTCCTTTTTTCTCAGAATGGTGATTGAGGTGCCCTTGAGCAAGACTTTTTTTTTTAAGTGATATCCCCCCTGCAGTCTATCTAAGTGAGTTTAAAAGGTTTTGAAGAAGGTAAATCATCAGATGGCTTGTTTGTTTATTGCAGATGTTATGAAAGGATCTTAGAAAACACAGTAAAATTGTGTTTCTAACGAGACTCTTTTCATGCTGCGTGTTGTCTGAGGTCAAACCCACCACTTCTCTTTTTTCCTCTCTCGTCTGCGGTGAGGTTGATGTTTTAACGCCTGAATAAACTCGCGTCAACTCTGTGGAGACATTTCGTCCAAATCGGCACTAATTGGCGGTTGTGTACGAGTGTGTGTGTGTTTGAGTGTGAAGTCGGAGAGTCCCTGCGGTCGTACTGTTGTCACATGACATGAGGGAAGTTAATGAGCACTTCACAAAGTCTTACATGTGCTCCTGTATGCACAGGTACAATAAAATATGTGTTCAGTAGCTTCTGTTTCAGTGTTTTGTCCAATCGGAGGAACAAAGTGTAACTCTGATGCCACAACACGCCGCCAAAAGTCTAAATGTCAGGCCTGTTTCCTGCCACTCAGGCTGAGTGTGTGTGAACAAGGCAGTCGGACTTCCTTCATCCAGACTCCCCGGCGTTCACACCCTGACCCTGAACTCCTGCAAAGTATTTCCTAGTTTTCTAAACCTACAAACATATTTTTGCCTAAACCTAACCAAGTATTTTAGTTCCCAAGATCTTACAAAGTACTTAAGTTCCCTCAACCTAGGAAATTATTTTAGTTCCCTGAATCAGACAAAATGCTTCTGTTTCCTCAACATAACAGAGTTATTTAGGTCCCTGAACCTAACAAAGTATTTTCAGTTCCTAAACCAAACCGTGTATATATGTCCCCTAAAACTTACCAAGTATTTTAGTTTCCCTAGACCTAACAAAGTGCTTTAGAAAAGTATTTTATTTCCTTTAACCTAACAAGATGTTTGTTTTCCTAAACCTAACCAAGTATTTTAGTTTTCTGCACCAGATATTTTATTTCCCTGAGCCTGATGAAGTACTTTTGTTTACCTAAACCTAACCAAGTATTTTATTTCTGTAAACCTTAAAGGTACTTTAGTTCCCTGAGCCTAAGAAAGTATCTTATTTCTCTAAGCCTAAAAAAATGTTTTCCTTTAACCTTAACAACTATTTAATTTCGCTGTATTTAACAAAGTATTTAGTTTACTTAACCTAACCAAGTACTTTAGTTCCCTGAACCTAATCCAAGTATTTTGGCTTTAAGCTAAGTGTAATGATATTTTGGGTGTCGTATCTAAGCATTTTAAGCTTTCTCCATGTCATTCTACGCTAGTTATTCCTCAAACCAGGCTGGTTCAACACAGCAACACAAAATTAGTCCTGTTGTCCACAGACACCACAGGTTCACTGTCCAAAAGCAGAATGTGTCTGATAAACAGAACAGAACTCAGTCATTCAAATGTCTTCGAAGCCATAAAACTACAAACTGACCACGGAAAAACTTGACCACCTATCAAAATGAATTTTGTCATTTTTAGGTCAAAGAACGATGCTGCAAAATCCCGTGAGAACATGCTGCTTCCCTCTTCAACAACAACAGAGTTTTTAGAGGACACAGAAAAAAAAAGCTCATTTAAAACTTTGGGGGACACTCGAATGTCAGCGTGTGAGACGGCTCTTTGGTAGCTGCTCAAGTCCGACACACAAAACATCCAACATGGAGACAGATGGAGGGCTGATGAGTCAGTGTCATCTCGTTCCATTTTCCCCTTTAAAATCCTTCAGTAAATCTCCTTCAGGACAACAAACATTTCAAGGAACATTATAAACTGTCTGGGAGCCGTCTGTCTGAGGCTGCCATGTGAGGAGGGCTGCAGCAGACCTTCCTTTAGCCTGAGGCTGTTTGACAAGAACAAACACCAGCTTGTTGTATTTCCCTTTTACATGGCAGAGCAGGACTTTGTCTCCCCACGAAACATCATGTTTGTGTTGTTCCTGGATCATCGTTATTAATTGATCACATTGTTGTAATGTCACAGCTTAGCAGCTCAGGGAAAAATACCAGAACAACATGCACGTTACAGAAGTTGTCCTTTGTTATACATATGTCATGTTGTGATGGGGTGTATTTTAACCCAAACCATGTTTTCCTATAGACAATCAAGTATTTTAGTTGTCGTAACCTAGTGAAGTATTTTAATTATCTTAACAATTATCCAACCAATCATTTTAGTTCCCTAAATCTAGTCGAGTATTTCAATTCCTTAAACATAACAAATATTTTAGTTCCCTCAAGCTCATCAAGTATTTTAGTTGCCTAAATACAACAAAAAAAATGTAATTCTCTAAACCTAACCAGGTTTTTAAGTTCCCTTCACCTAGCCAAGTATTTTAGTCTCGTAAAGCTAACCAAGCATTTTAGCTCCCTAAACCTATCCAACTTTTTAATTCCCTAAACCTGACCAAGTATTTTAATTCCCGAAAACTAGTCAAGTATTTTTGTTCTCTAAACCTAACCAAGAATTTTATTTTCCTTAACCTAACCAATCATCTTACTTCCCTACGTCTAGTCAAGTATTCTATTTCTCTAAACCTAACCAAGTATTTTTGTCACCTACACCTCTCCAACCTGTGAGAGAAAACTGGAAAGAAATGGAAAATAATAAGTGAACTGTCTCTTAAGGGAGCATTCAGTAACTTTGGTTCTATTTCCTTCATCCAAGCTGCCAGGAACGTTCTGCGTGTCCCACGACAGCCACATACGACAAACCACCGGTAAAATAAGAAGTACGATGCTCTTGATAGATGAGAATCTAGCTGAAAAATTAGAGCAACAGATGTTTGATAGTAAAATGATTCAAACCAGCATGTGTGTCTCAGCAGAGGCTTGTGGTTCGCGTAATGTGTCCACACAGATTTGTTTGAACACGAGTCCCATTCGGCTGCCTTTAACCTCATTTGTTTGGAATGAGTCAAAGATTCATATATTGAAGACATCTGTTTATTTTGGCTTCAGGTGCAAAGTGAACAAACACAAATGTTTCTTTTTCTCGTGGTGAATCTTTAAATTGCAGCAGAGGTGGAGCTCCGGCTTTGCTTCAAAAACAAATATTAAAGTGGTCAATTACAACTGAACTTTCTAATTAGCAATCAGTGAAGTCATTTCCTGTTAAAGCAGCTCTTTCAACATTCACTATTTACTTTCGGTTCCTGCTTTTAAAACTTGCGAATCTTACATAACCGTGGTGCGATACCTTTAAAAGAGAGACTGAAGCTCGTCAACATGCAGACATCATCATCAATTATATGTCAGGATCTTAAAAAATGCATCGAATCGTTGAGGAAAAGTGAAAAAACATGCAACATTTTTTTTTTCTCTCTCTGCGGGTTTTTCCTCTTTCAATCTCCACAAAAACACACACACACACCAGCGAGAAGGCAACATATCGATGTGCTTACTGACACCTCGACAGCACACCTGAGACGAATGCGGCAAAACAAGAAGGAACGAAAAACATGCCAACTGGGCAAACACACACACACACACACACACACACACACACACACACACACACACACTCTCTCTACCTTTAAAGAGATGCACTCTGAAGGAGGTGTCTGAACTCTTCTCCTCATCCTCATCACCTCCCGTCCTCCCCTGCGCTGGTGATCGCCTCCTTTTCCAACGCATCCCCCTCAATCTATCAATCAAACCTAATCACTCTCCTCCTCTCTATCCGTAAGCTGGTGCTTCTTCTTGCTTCACTCCCCCCCTGTTCTCCACCTCCTCCTCGCTCCTCGCTCCTCTCTCTCTCTCTCCACCTCCCTCTCTCCCATCCTCACCCCTTTGATGACACTTTCTCTCCCTCTCTCTCTCCCTCCCTCCCTCTCTCTCTCTCACATGGTCTCTTTCTAGCAACAGAACTTGCAACAGTGACAGTTCATGTGATACACCAAGCCCAGTGTGTGTGTGTGTGTGTGTGTGTGTGTGTGTGTGTGTGTGTGCAGGCAACATGTGATTCCAAACATCATCATCAGTGTCCGAGTGTTATATTCGTGTGCGGTTGGTGCATTTCGCCGTATACGACTATCAAAACATTAGTGACTGCAGCTCGGCCTCTCGTTCGCCACGCTGCAGTTAGTTCTGCTGCGTCAGCCCTGCCCACACACACACACACACACACGCACACCAGCAGGGAAAATACACACACAAACATGAGGCAACAGATGCCAAACACACACACACAAACAAACACACACCTACGCACACTGCTGAGTCCTCTAACTACACGTCTTTTTATTTTTCATATCACGTACAGCAAAATCAGCGTTTCTATTTCTAGTTCCTGTCATCAATAGCTCGTGTCATGTTCTTTCATCTCGCTTACAGAGATGCAACTCGTAACTCGCAAGTGTTTGTCGTCATGGATTCATTTGCTGACTCCTGTCGTTTGATTTAAGATGTGATATGTATAATTTCTGCGTCCAAGTAAGTAAAACCGACCAGACCTTTGTTCTGTAGTCTGCTGAGTTGTGTGATCACTTCAACGCAAATGTTCCTAGTGAAGTTTAAACCATAGAAATCCACACGTTTACTCAAGGGAGAGGTGCGTTTCATTTGGTCTTCTGAGGGAGTCAGAGTGAGGGAGGACGTCGGCGTACGAAACTTTAAATCATTACCTCATTTCGTCAGCAGTGGTGGTTGGATTTTTTTTGCCCCGCTTTAACAGTTCAATTGCCTCAAACATCTAGATTACTGAGCTATTTACTTACTTATGTTGGTGTTGATGTCATGATGTTTTGTAAGGAAAATGAGGGACAATAGCAATAATACAATACAATAATAAGGCTTTTATTACCGTTATCTCTTCCAGAGGGTTTAATTATGGTGTTAAAAGGGTTAAAAGTTAAATTCCTTAATGATTTGAGAACTATTGTAGCAACTGTAGAAGGCATTCAAGTGAAATACCCACTATACAATCAGCAGAGCAGAGCAGAGTGTCCGCAGTGAAATGAGAGCTGTAAATAGTGTGTGTGTGTGTGTGTGTGTGTGTGTGTGTGTGTGTGTGTGTGTGTGTGTGTGTGTGTGTGACAGGGCAGAGTGCCTGCCTCACACAGGGCACCAATGAGCTCGGAGGGCACGCAGAGGACACACAGCGACAGACACACACAAATATGGATTAGTAAGCAGCGCAGGTGACTAAAGAACAGAAGAAGACTCATTTTACACCAATAAACCGACCCGAACTCACAGAATACGACTCAAAACAAAAGGTCTGTCGATAAAATATTCAGCGGCGGTTTGTCAGGGGAGACCTGGAGCAGATGTTTGTGAGGAGCTAATGACTCTTTGGCAAACAAAACATTGCTTTTTTAAAACATTTATGATAATTATTCGCAATTATTCAGTTTGATGGTGCTGAATGTTTGTTCTCGCTGCGGGACAAAACTTCCAGCCCTCTTAATCGCTGCACGTGCGTCTAATTTCTGCAGGGATTCAAAGTTCTGGTGCTGGTTCACTGATCGTTGTTTCCCCTTAATTGAAGACACACTTAACAAGTTAGAGCTTTGTGAGAAGGCTGATGTTGGGAACGGCACCTGCAAAAATGGCATTAAATAAATATAAAAACAACCTTAATCATCATATTTCTACACTATTCATGATGAATATTAATACAACCGCAACAAACACACTGATAGAAAACAAAGGGACACCCACAACCACACAGAGTTTAGCGAACAAAGACACAAAATGGCGTCTCATCTGACTAAATGTGACTCATAAAGGAAAAAGAAAAAATAAAAAAAACACCAGGGTGTTAATACGAGTTGTTTACAAACACACACACACACACACACACACACACACACTGTTTGTTCACACCACGTCCAAACCGCAGAGCCTCCTTGCTGCCAGGTAGTGGGAGGCATGGACACACACACACACACACACACACACACACACCAGGGTGTCCAGGTCCATGTGTTCAGTGTCAGGACTGCGTGTTCTCTTATTGTTTCCCTCCTCTACTAAAGCTCACGCGCTCGGCTTCCTCATCACGACATCCTGCCAGTAAATAACTTACAGCAGCCAGAACGGCTCTCTGATCCTCCGCGGCGCTCTGCTTTAGACGTTTTAAAACATTTAAGTTTTGAAAATTTTAAAGCTCAGTCAGACGATGTCGCTGTTGAGCTCGGATGCAGAGGTGCAGCGCTTAACTTCAACTCTACATTTCTGATTATTGCACTTTTTCATGTGTTTAGCCGAGGCTTGTTGGAAGACTAAGAGCAGATTAAGGGGATTTTTACATTATTCAATAAAAATATAAACAATTTTACGTCATTTTGGAGCATTTTACTACCATATCTGTGCACAAAAACTGACCTCTGTATATATATGTATAAAAAGCAAAGTTTCAGAGTCACACTTTAAGCCTTGATGAAATGATTTTACTTCAGAGTGAAAGTGTCAGAATAAAAGCATGACAAACCAATGAGTCAAGCGAGGAATTTGTTTCACATGCAGCGTCTGCAGTTAAAGCATTCGTCTCTTGCACGTAGCTGAACTTGAATACTTTGCAGGTACATATAAGACATAAGACACGTGAGACGAACACAGGCAACAAGACAAACATTTGACTTGATCAACAGGTTTGCAAAGGACAAGTAATTTTACGTACCTGCACAGTAATTAACGTGCAGGTACATTTGAGAACCTAAAGACCTAAAGTCCCACTTTTACATTTGTTTGGTCTGAGAATGGATTAAATTTCCATTTTTGGTGTTGTGTTTAACTGTTACAACAGACGGAGCCTCAGGAAGTTTAGTTCTGAGACTTTTTTCCCAAGACATATATCATCCACTGAACAAGAACAACAAAATTAGTTTGGTCACAACCAGAAGAAGAAGAAGTTAAGCTGGTTGTCTCGATGAATCAGTGCTGCAGAATGCTACTGATTCTTTGGGATAGTGAGACTCCTGGACCTTTAAGTAGAAAACTTTGGAAAATGTTTCGTCTGCATGAGAGTTGTGTGATTTCTCAGAAACATGTAATCTGACAATTGATGTACAAATTGTCACTCTATTGCTTTTCCTTATTCACACTTGTCTTCTTGTCTCCTTTCCTTTCAGTAACACACATACAAACCAGGTAACTCCCTCCATGAAGTGATATCCCTCTCTTCCTCTCTCTAATTCAAGCTCCCTCACACACACACACACACACACACACACACACACACACACACACACACACACACAGTCCATCATCTGGAAGTGATTGTGTCCACCATTACAGCATGCCTTGGCCGGCGTTGAGTGTGTTGGTGTTGACAGCCAACCTTTTGTCCGAAACAGCCCTGAGAGAAAACTCTGCACACACACACACACACACACACACACACACACACACACACACACACACTATGGTGTCTGCTAACTTGCTCGTACTCACGACAACCATCAGTCATTACATCAAAAAAGATGTGAAGGAAAAGTGAAGCCAACATCTTTAATCTCATTGTCAAAAAATGGCTTCACGACTTTCATTAAAGCAACATTACGTAAGGTGTATAACAAGAAACAGCACCTATATTCATGAGTGATGAGTCACTCACACACCGGTGCTGCTGCATTCTCACGTCACCTTCATGTCGTTCAGGATGGATTATAGACGTGGGAAGACTCGTATCCCAGAGACGTGACAAGACAGCATCTGTACAGTGTGTGAAGGTTCAAAATCATTAAAATACATAACCGTATACTGCAACTCCACATCTGTTTAGTTTGAGTTGAGGCTGCGGCGTCCATATTTGTTGTTTTTTACGCACTTCTACACAAGCAGCAAGTCAAATTATCATCAATATGATAAATATGATACAATGTGAATGCAGCATCATGGCCAGCAGCTTCACGTCGACAGCAGCTTCACTTTAGTGTTTCAATCATATTTCTTGATTGCTGGTCTTAGTGGCTGTTTGTCTATGTTGGTTTTACTGGTTTTACATCTATTTCAGAGTACTGTCTGTCATGTCCAAATCAATGTTAGGGTGGAGATAGATAAATAAATATTCCCCATCATGAACGATCCGATTGTAAGTGGACACTTTCACTTCACACCTGGCGTTAACATGTGACTCGACATGTGTCTTCAATGACCTCTTGTGACTGGATCTCTCTTCACTGCTCTAAATGCAAATATACACCTACATCAATAGAACAAACAGATATTCATGTATAACATTTGCCGAATTAACAAATAGGCCCAACCAGTTAAGACTGTGTTGTAAACAGCATTCCACATAGTTTATACAGGTTCTCCTAACGCAACAAATCTTAAATTTAGCTTTTTTTCAAGGGAATCTGGTGACCCTCTCGATGGATGACATGTTTACCATCAATATGTTGAATTCTTTAATACATTTACAAAAGTGAAATCAGGACGACTCAGGACTATGGATATACAATCTGTTTTTTACACAACTCGCTAACACACCCACTTCTAAGAACATTTTCCTTGTCACACTTTAATCCTTAGCGAACTTATTTTACTTAAGAATGAAAATGTCCTAATACTAAAATTCAACATATGTATGAGGAATTTGTTTTCTCATGTTGATCTGCTGTTAAAGCATTCTTCTCTTATACAAAAAGTAAACTTCAATACTGTGCAGGTACACATATAAGACATGCGTGTTTGTCTTGACAGGCATCAAGTCAAACATGTTTGACTTGATGCCTCCTCCACAGCTTAATAAACCACAAGTAATGTTATAAGGAAAGTTCAGTGAAGTGCAGAACTGATGGTGATGGTTTAGTGGACAACGGTGTGAGTCTGTGGGTGGAGCTGAGGAAGAAATAAAAAGGTATTTAAAGTTGAGGACAAAGTGACGGAGGAACAGTTAAAATGGCTCTCTACCAGTTTCTGTGTGGTTTAACTGTGATGATCGTGCTCTCATCCAAAGGTAGGAAGACACATGCAATATTTCACTTTTTTTCTTTTTGATGGAGGAAGTATAAGACTGTGATGCAACTTGGACTTTTTTTTTTTTCTTTTTTTTTTTTTTTTACAGTTTTCTGTAATCCTCCTGGGTTAGAATGGAAGAAACTTACAAAGACGACTGATATCTGGGCTCAAGCAGACAACAACATATTTTAAATGAATTGCTTAACACATTATTTAAATGATTTTAAACAGGAACAACGGTACAAATACATGATTTTAACAAGAAACGGGGATAACCTCAATTATTAAAAAGATAAACTGCTAAATTTCAGGCGCACCGTTGTGACTGTTGAAGATGTTTAGTCACACTTTTGAGTGCATGTGCAACAAAAGCAGATTTCTATAATGTAAAACAAACAAACCTAAGTACACTGGAGTCAGATTTTAGACTTATTTTAGTAGCCCACACAGAGAACATTAACAACTCACGTATCTTAAAAAAAAAATTCTAAGAGGCTTTTCCCCCAGATTTTATAAAAACAGTAAAAATAATTAAATCAAATATTTACTTTCCACTGAAAAACTAAAGTAAACAAATAACAAAGATTTGTATTTTAATGTCGGAAAAATGGACTCAGATTGGTTTTGACAATATTTCGAGAACATTCAGTAGCTTTTTCATATGTTATGTCAAATGTGCTTTGCCCTGAAGATGGCTGCTTAACATTTTTCTTTCTTTGTTCTAACTTTCAGGTTGTCACTCAGTTCCAAGTAAGCATCCAACTTAACAAGTTCTGCAAGTTTCCAGTTTTGTTTCCATCTGTCAGCTATAGAAAACGGATATTAAGGGTATAACTGTGTTATTACCAGATTCAACGTTGATGCTGTTCACACCAGCATCCAAGTCACTTCCTCTAATCGTTACCGAATAGTTTTAATCACACGGTTTACCCATATCGTGAATTGGTCTTTGACGTGTTAAGCTATGAGGTTTTTTCTGTACTCCATGTTTTAACTCTCTTCTTCTCTCTCAAGAATGTGGTCAGGCTGTGAACAACAACAGAATTATTGGAGGTCAAGATGCGCGTCCAGGAAGTTGGCCCTGGCAAGTCAGTTTAAACACTGACGAATATGCGATCTGTGCAGGCTCTCTGATTTCAGACGAGTGGGTGATGACGGCTGCTCACTGCATCACAGGGTGAGGGAACACTGGTGGGACTTTTGTTTTTATCATAAACATCATGTTTTTGGTTTGTAAGCGCTCAACAGGACTCGGTCTAGTCGCGGTTACATCAGCTAGCTCGGGGCTAGTAAACTAGGCTACAGAGAGCGTTTCCAGGTAGTTGTATAGATTGTGTTATACCCAAAAAAAGCAGTTGTTTTCCAACTGGCCAGTTAACTTCTTAAACCCATGTTTTTTCCATGGATGAGAATGCAGAATAAGTTGGTCCCCTCATCATCTGTTGTTACTACACACCATGTTTTTCAAGCATTATGGAAATATTTTGGAAGACGTCGGCAGATGTAACAGCTTCTTCTTCTCCTCGCAGAGTGGACACAGTTGATAAATTATTAGCTCAGCCTTCACTATTTGAAAACTCAGAAACATATTCAGAAAAGGGTTTCCATCTCCCTTTAAACAAATAAACGATCCCCTTCAAACAAGCGTTTTTGTTTTAAGTGAGGTTGTATTTTTGACTTTTTGCCACGTCCATCAACCTTTTCCAATGTGACACTTCAAAATGCATGTTAAAAAAATGTTACTTCTTTTCTGTAACAAATGAGAAATGCAGGCCAACAGTGCTGCTTTCACCTTTTTCCTAAAGACAGTTTAAGTCTATTTTGAAAGTGTCTTGTAAAAATACATCCCATGCATTGTTTCTTGTCACCTGTCAACATGGGTGAACATGAGGATTATAGGTCCTGCACGCAGGAGGCAACTTCAGTGTCGACATTCCACCTGTGATATATGATACCTGTATGTCAATCCCACAACCAAGGAAAAGCACAACAGTCTTGTCTAGACTGAGATGAGAAGGCCAGTTTTTATGGGTGTCTTAACTAAACAAAATGTACTGAAGGAGACAAATTTGGACCTTATTTACGCAGCTTGCGATCATTTTTAAATGCTAAAAATAGTTAAAGTGATGTTTAAAATGCATTGGGATCATCAGATTTATTATCCAGATACAGATGTTAATACCAAGTGTAAATGGGGGCTTAAGTATCGCACACTTATTCAAAACAATCAACAGGCAGAGCACAGTGACACATTAACAGTTTCACTTCTTTTTTCTTCAAAAAGTGAGAAACTGCAGGCATTTGTGGGCCGCATCAGGCAGTCTGGTCCGAACCCCAACGAAGAGTCAAGAGGAATCGTTCAGTCTATAATTCATCCTTCATACGACTTCATCACCAAAGACAACGACATCGCTCTCCTGAGGCTGTCGGCCCCAGTGAACTTTACCGACTACATCTATCCGGTCTGCTTGGCCTCGGCAAACAGCACCTTCCACAACGGGACGAGCAGCTGGGTTGCTGGATGGGGTGTGAAGGATGATGGTAAGCTCAGAGACTCACAAAACAAGTACCCAGATGTGTCATAATGTGTAGTTTGAAAACCTTTGAAATGTCTCCAATCAGGTTCCTATAGCGACATCCTTCAGGATGTGAACGTACCAATAGTGGGAAACCGTGAGTGTACATGCACCTATTATGCAGTCACAGAGAACATGATCTGTGCCGGGGTCAGAGCCGGAGGGAAGGATGCATGCACGGTGAGGCGACCGACACCGTTTGTGTATCTATAATTTCATTTTACAGAGAAGTCGGGTAGGTTTACAGTTTTGCCAGTACAGTCTGGTGTAGAACAAGAAGATCAATATCAGTTATGTGCGTTCAATACAGAGGAAACTCCACGCGCAAGCTAGCTAGCTAACGAAAAATTAAAACATTTTTTTGAAAGCGGTGCTTTTGGTAAACTTTAGAAGAAAAAGAAAAACTTTAATATCCAGAGAAAAAAATCCTCCTCCCTCACCTCCTCCTGGATGTTTTCCTTAAAAAAATACCGATGATCGCTGCTAATGATGCTTTGAAGATCTTTGATCTTGATAGTATTTATCGTACTTTTACTGTACAAGACATACTGATTGATTATGTAGTAGACAATTCCTGTGTTGCGTTTCTTGTAGGGTAACTATTTTTCTTTGCTACCAACCTCTATACTAAGCTAGGCTAAACATGAGTAATCAATCAATATCAATGTTTCTTGGTCAGACAAATATAAGAAAGGTCGTAAAATATATCTGTCAACAACTATCAATCTCTCTCTACAGGGAGACTCCGGAGCTGCTCTGGTGACAAAAAGGGGTCAAATCTGGATCCAAAGTGGAATTGTGAGTTTTGGTAGCGGTTGCGCTAGGCCTTTAACTCCCGCAGGTTACACCCGAGTGTCTCAGTACCAGGACTGGATCAGCAGCATCACCGGCAAGAACAGATCAGGCTTTGTTACCTTCACCTCGCCTGGAGTCGACAGCGACGTAAACTTCACCTGCCCGACAAAACCACCCCGACCATCCACAAAACCACCCAGACCTCCCACAACCATCTACACCAAAACTCCCGTCGTTCCGATCACTGACAAGGAAGGTGGCAGTGTGTTCGACAGCGGTGAAGATGTGATGCACTTCTCTCAGTTCATCTCACTGTGTTTTCTAGGTCTTTCACTCCACATGCTTGCTTAAAATGAAGGTGTGAAAGGTAAAAGCGTCTCATTAAGTGTTTTTCATGAAGAACCTTCTACTTTTAAACATGCGATAAGAGTACACAACTTAAAT